>NC_084470.1:79205662-79405662 GCF_027409185.1 Cynocephalus volans | reverse complement strand
GGGAAGGATGACTAAGAGCATGAGAACTGCCGCATCGCCAGAACCACACCAGCCTTCTCATGTGGTCCAGGAGGCCCTGCACCGCCAATACCACGAAGACCAAAATGACTCTCCCCACCCACAGCCAAACCAGAGACGTCCTGCGCACCGTGCTCTGTCATCGCAGGGGACTGTCAGCTGCTCTCTGACATCCTGCATGCTTTGACTCTTACCCCAGTGTGACCAGTGCTCCTGCTGGCTGGTGACAGCATGCTTAGGGCCCTCAGGGAGCCTGAGGGTGCACAAGTTGGGGAGGGCGCGGGATGGGAGAGACTCTGGGGGCAAGATGACAAGCGGAAAGAACGAGAGAGAAAGAAAAGGACAGCGATAGAGAGATGACAAACAGAAAGAGAAAGAGAGACCGTGAGAGAGAGTGAGACGGAGGGAAAGAGGTTCTGAGAGACACAGGGGAGGGAGAGGAGAGGGGCCCCCAGGTAGACCCTGCCCCGCCTGTACCTGGCAGAGGCCCCAGTCCTAAGGCAGCAAGGCTCGCAGGAGTAACGTCTGGGCCTGAGGCAAGAAGCCCAGACCGAAAGGGCCATTCTCCACCTAGGCTGAGAAGAAGGATTTGTACTTTGAAGGATCCCAGCTTTGCCTACTAGAAAGATCCTGAGATTGTTACCAGTTCAGACCTCGAGAGACAAAGTGAGACACCTGGGTTCCTAACCAGAGGGGCTTAAGTTAGGTGTAGGAAGTGGCAAGATTAAAATCGATGTAATTTAAACTTCTCTTCCCCAGAGGAGTCCAGCAGCCCACTCGGGCTGCCAAAAAAATGTCCATGCCTTGATGTCTCAAGCAAAGTTACTGTAAAAATAGAAGTAGTGGATCAGAAGTTTTTTTCTCTGTCTCCACTTGGCTTTTTAAAACTTGGAATCATTCAGGTTAAATTTGTAAAGCCACTGTTTCTAGAAGGTGCAAGTTTTTTTGTGAACCTTCTTAAAGTAAATGTTGCCTAAATATCTGAAGACATGTTTCTGAGCCCACCTTGGACCCCTGGAGTTGGCCCCTCTTTCCTGCAGCCATTCTTGCTCTGCATTGAAATCCTCATATTCTGATTCTCTCCATAGATGTGATTGGGTGTCTGTCCATGTTTCCATTGTTTAAAAATTTCATTTTCTACAGCATCGGTATTTGAGGGAGAAATCCCAAAACCCGGGATGGAGAAGGCAAGTGGGCAGCGAACTAGAAATGAGATGAGAAAAATAGCTATTCCTGGCAAGGAAAAAATCTTTACAGTAGCAGGACTGTTTAACAGACAAAATACCTTCAAAATATGCAAATCTGTGTTTATCTTAGAGAATTCTACAGGGAACAAATCCGTAGCATTAGCAATTACGACTTAGCTCAGAAGTTTTCTTTCCCCCGTAATACTTACAAACATCAATATAGCTTAGAGCTTCATGTTAAAATGCATTTCTCCTATTTCTTTTAAGAGTTGTTTGTTTAACATGCTTTTATTCTAGATGATGTGATTTGGGAAGAAAGCATTAATTCTCTTATCAGCTCTCTTTCCCTTCCAGTTGTTCAGAGAATCGAGCTACACTAGTAGTTTATGAAGTAAGAGGCATTAAATAGAGAACTCATTGCTGATCAGATCAAGCCACTTCTGAATGGTGGCTACCCAGGCTAAGGGGATTGATGGCTCAGCATTTATGCAGCAATGTACTGGAGTAACATGGCAACAGAGTCACAGGCATCTTCCCTCTTTATACACTGCCACCTCTCAGCTAGTGCCTTTGTAGCATCTAAAGTTTTGAGAAACAAGATGCCTTAACTTTTCATTCCATTTTGCTTGTTCAATCTGACTCCAGTGAATATTGTTCCTTGAGTGATGGTTTTGAAAGGTAGCTGGTGTTTATTGTAGGTATTATAGGTAATATATATCCTATCATTCATTCATCCACTTACAGATTGATTCATTCATTCATCCATCAAATATTTACTGACTGTAATGTGTCAGGTCCTGGCAGACTTGGGTACCCTTGTAGCCGAGTATTTCTAACTCTCTTAAACACATTGCCTACATTAGCAGGTTAGAATAATGTCAGGTATAACCTTATCAAAACCACCAGTCTGTGGGGTGTCCTTGGCCTGCAATGTTAATCTGTGATTATTTTCTAATGAGCTTGTTGATAAATTTGATGTTGGCAGCTCACATAGGATCACTGCGTGAGGGGATGGTTCTGTCCCATGCAGTCATCAATTCATTTATTAAGCAGATGCCCACTGAGCACCTACTGTGTGTCACTGTGCTGGGTGCTGGGACCACTCTCTTTGACTTGCAGGATAATTTTAGAGGCTTGTCTAAATCTTACTGTTTTTGTTATATACGAGTATGTTTTACTGAGTGACTCCCAATCCTCCATTTGATCATAGCCTCCCATCTCTGCCCTTTCCCATCACGTATCCACTTTCCTTTTCACCAACCTCCAAGCCCATAAAGAGTCATTTCAATAGTGCACTCTCTAGGGCTGAGCCCGTGGCGCACTCGGGAGAGTGCGGCGCTGGGAGCGCCGCGACGCTCCCGCCGCGGGTTCGGATCCCATATAGGAATGGCCGGTGCACTCACTGGCTGAGTGCCGGTCACGAAAAAGACAAAAAAAAAAAAAAAAAAAAAAAAATAGTGCACTCTCTAACATCTCTCTCTCTCCCTGGTCCCCTCTTCCTCCACTGCTTTGGCCTTGGCAGCTCCCATCTCCATCTTCAATCAAGTCCAGTGCTCTTCCTAAACTAATGAGTGTTACTACTGGTACTCCCAAAACCATGCTGAGCACACAGTTCTGCAGCCTAGACTCCACCGAGCAAGCCTCGTGGGCTCATCAGTCCCAGGGTGTGTGGTTTTAGATTCCTCTCATTCACCAGATTGACCATCCTAGACTTGACCACTACTCTTGAGCCTCTGTCGTTCTCTCACTGAGTCTCACCAGATGATTTCATACCTCTGTTACTATAAAGATGGTGTGACTTGTTAAACTTTTCTTCTGTAAATTCAGAATTTTCAACTTTTTTCTCTTGGACACCTCCTTAGTCTGTGAGAGGGAAGGAATTATCAGTTTATTGAGTAGATATTCCAGGCAGGATGCTTATCTATACCTAGACTGTATACCTCTTTCTGTTTCTCAAGACTCCACCATCCATCCATTCATCTGTCCATTTAGCAAACTTTTACTGAGTGACAACTAATTATCCAGTACTATTAGACTGTACTGAAGCAATGGTTGGGTACTCTTGGCCTAGGGGGAGGAGTTGATTAGTCATTATCATAGTGAAATGTGCCTGACCTTCAGCAAACATAAAAGTAGAGTACATCTGGAGAATTTAGGATGAAATATCTCCTGGAGGTACTGTTTGAACTGGGTTTCAAAGAATTCATAGGAGTTTACTGATCAAAGCCGGAGAAAAGGGGCCTCTAAGAGGGAGAGGACTGCGTATACAGAGATATGATAGAGCAAGGTATGTTTGGAAAACAGCAACTAACTAGGAATAGTGCTGGGTTAGTGGAGAAGGACGGTAGGAGAGAAGTCTGGCAAATTATACAAGGGGCCTGTTATTCCACATAAAGGATTTAAGACCATCCATTGAGAAGAGGGGAGCTTTGGGAGGTTTGCCACAACGGAGTGACTTGATCAGGTTGGATTTTGTTTTGGATGATGTTTATTGATGTTTCTGTTGCTTATAACAAAATATCTGGAACTGGGTGATTTATAAAGAAAATGAAATTTATTGCTTAGTATTTGGGAGGCTAGGAAGTCCAAAGTCCAGGGAACACATCTGGTGAAGGCTTTCTTTGGTGGTGACTTCAGTGATGGCAGGGTGTCACATTGCAAAATGGCGGGGCAGAGAGTGAGAGATAGTTCCTCATGCACTCTCTTTTTAAAGCCCTCCAAACCACACCCATAACCACCATTTTTTCCCCCAAGAACTGTTAACGTGTTTATTTACTTATTTATTTAAAATTTATTTACTTTTTTTTTTACATTCTAAGATGTGGAGCAGTCGCAGGGGAGGGGGAGAGGGGAAAGGGCAGGGGGAAGGTGGGAGGAAGAGGATGGAGGGGAGGCATGCTTGAGGCCCAGGGCACCCCTCTCATTCTGGCAGGGGAACCCAGGGGCTCCTGGTGGTGGCTCAGTCCCATGGCTGGGCTGGATGTGGACTTCAAGGGGGTATGGCTGAGGCCATTGGGCCACCCCCACACCCTAGGAGCTGCAGGTGCTTCCCAGAGCGGCTCACATGACCACCATTTTTAATCCGTTCACTACAGCATGGTCCTACAATCTAATCACCTCTTCAAGGCCCCACCTTTCAAATGCCATAATAGATTTCCCACTCTCAACAGTTACAGTGGGGATTAAGCCTCAGTGAGGTGGCGGGGGGGAGCATCCAATCTGCAGCATTTATGGTATTAGTAAAAGGTTCTTTGAGGATTACAGGAGAGAGACCATGAGGGCTGGATTATTGGAGTGGTGATGAAAAAAATTGATGGATACATAAGACTAAGAATTATCAGGTCTGGATGATCAACTGAGTGCCAAAGAAGTTGACAGTGACTTTTCCTGAGGAGGAAAAGTAGCAGGTTTGAGGAAAGTAGGTTCAGTTTTGGACATATTGAGTTTTAGGGGGCCTGATGGACTTTTAGTGGAAGAAATAACCAAGAAAGGATAGAAGTGTTTGTTGAGGATCCAATCTGGCGTAATCAATGAATGGTATATAGAGAGGGTAAGGGGAACCTTAAGAACACCACCATTGGATGGGTGGGTGAAGATACAAGACCCAAGGGAGTGAAGGGTTTCAGAGTCAAGCCAAGCATCAGAGGACATGCTCTCAGGGAAGTTATGGGAGAAGAGTCAAAGAGTGGTCTTCAGTGTTGGGTGTGGCAGAGAATCTCTGGTCTGTTGGGTTTTGCAATGTTTCTGGGTACGTCCAGGGACCGCCTGCGTCAGTATCCCCTGGCCTGTATGTTGTAAATGCTGCGTCTAGGGTTCGACCCCAGCTCTCCTGCCTGGATCTGTGTAAAGGACTTGATTCTGTTGGACTTCAGAGTTTAGGAACTACTGCTGTCATCTGAAGAATTCACCGTGCCGAGTTATAAGTAGGAGGTGAAAGTGTAGAGACAGCACCCTTCTAGAAAGCTTAAGTGAGTGAAGAGGTTGCAGGGTGGGAATCAGAGGGGCAGAGGAGTAACCTGAAGATGACTATTTAAGGTCAGCGTACCTTGAGTGTATGTATACATAGGCTAAAATGGGGGAGGCAGTTGAGAGAGGGAGATTGGTGTTGGAGAAGTGTAACTGATGGAGGGCATGGGCTCCAGAGCAAAAGTAGAAAGTGAACAGCCTCTTATTTTCAGAAAGAAAGGAGGAAAGGGCAGGAGGATGAAGACATTTGATGTTGGGTGGGGGAATTCCCTTTTGCCTTCTCCATCGTCTTGTACTCCTCCTCTCTAATAAACCACTCGAAATCACCAACCACCCCTTCCTTCTTGAAACTCCCTTCTAGTCTCTCTGCCACTCTCCAGACCCTGTCCCTGACTGCGCCTCAAGAGTGTGGTGGACAGAGATTGGGTGACTTTGATATTCATATTTTTGTCTGCTAGCTCTTTATATGTGTGTGCAAACCTTCCCTGACCTTCCGATTTTTCTTCTAAGATATGGGGGTTAATATGTACCTCACAAGGTCATTGAGAGGACTAGGGCTTAGTACTCAGTAAATGTCACCGTTCCTGTTTTCTAAATATAGGCCTTGATCATGGTTTGTTCTGAGGACCCTTCCCCTCCCCCCTCAGTCTTCCCCACTCTGTTTGAACTGTCACCTCTGTACTGATGACTCCACGCTAGCTTTTGTTTTCACTTCTGCTTCTCTCCTCTTCCCTCACTTGGCTGTTCTCATGGGAGCATCATTATTCTCCTGGTCACCTGGGCTGGGAATCTGAGAGACATCATTGATGTCACCTCACTTCCTGCAAACAGTTACCAGGTCTTCAATTCTAGCTGCATCTTATTCATTCATTCATCTGACATTAAATTATTTATCCAACTGTCTAGTACCCTGTTAGGTGCAAGATATGATCTCTGGCTTACAGTTAAACATTCAGAAAATTAGAATAGGGAGTAATTATCACTCTGTAAGAGTTTAGAATAAAACTTTTGAGACCCCCCCTGGGAGAATGCCTGCCCCAGACTTGGTGGTAGGGCTGGTCTGTAAGAATTTCTTAGTCTGAGCTGAAATGTGAGGCTCAATAGAAATGAACTCCGTAAAGGATCATGGTAGAGTCCAGAGGTAGAGGGAATGTGTGCATGGAAACACTAGGGCACTGGAGTACTTGGCATGCCTGGGAAGCAGCTGGTTGTTGAGTGTGGCTACAGTGTAGATAGGGAAGGAGAGGACAGGGGACAAGACAGGAGAAACGCGAGGAGAAAGAAAGACAGATACGGCCAGATCATGAAGGGCTGTGTGCCTAGCTCGGCACTGTGCAGTAGAAATAAAATGAGAGCCAGAGAAGGAGTTTTAAATGTTCTAGTAGGTGCATTAGAAAAAGTAAAAAGAATAAGGTATAAATGATAATAATTTATTCCACTCAGTTTATCTAAATATCGCTTCAGCATGTCATCAACACTAAAAATGTATGAAAGATACATTGTACATTGTTTTCTTTCAAACTAAGTCTTTGAAAAATCATCTCAATTCAGACATTCAAATTTCTTCATCTGTATTTAGATTTCATAAAACTTAGAAAAGTAGATTCACATATCCAATTTGTCTGATACATATGTAAAAGTTTTCCAATAACTGAACTGAGTATCAGTTTTTAAAGTTTGAATTTAAATTAATTTACATTAAAATTACACATATATTAAAAATTCAGTTCTATAGTCACTATAGTTACATTTCAAATGCTCAGTAGCCACTTGTGGCCAGTGGTTTTTGTGTGGAGCAGAGCAAACCTAGAGGTTTGGGCCTATACCCTTGAGGCAGTGTGTAGCTATTGAAAGATTTAAAGGAAGTAGTCACCTGATCAGATGTGTTGAGGTGTGGCCAAAGTAGGAGATGCTTTAATTTGCATTCAGAGTTATAAAGTGACAGAGGTATGCTCCCAGGCAAGAATATGGAGAAGCAGATATTATTTAAATAGAAGGTAAAGTAGATGGGAATTGGCAATATGGGAAATAAAAGAGAAGGAAGACCATCAGATAATCCCTGATTTGAAATGTTATCTCTTTCCTGAAAACCCAGAAATAGGAACTGGCTTGGCATTTGGATGGAGGAAGAAGTAGATGATTTCAGTTTGGGGCAAAGTTTGAGGTTCTTTTAAGATATTAAAGGTAGGGCCGATCCCGTGGAGCACTCGGGAGAGTGTGGCACTGGGAGCGCGGCGACGCTCCCGCCGCGGGTTCGGATCCTATGTGGGAATGGCCGGTGCACTCACTGGCTGAGTGCCGGTCACGAAAAAGACAAAAAAAAAAAAAAGAAAAGATATTAAAGGTAGGTGTCCAGCCCTTGTAAGATCAAGGGTCTGCAGCTCTGAAAAGATATTTTGGCTGGCGAAAATGATTCGGGAGTCACTAGGATATAGATGAGAGTAGAAGCCATGGCAAGGTGGTTGATGTTTTCTAGGGATAGTGCTTCAGAGCAGGGGTTGGCAAACTATAGTCCTGTGGGCCACATCCAGCTGTCACCTGTTTTGTGAATAAAGTTTTATTGGAACACAGCCAGCCCCATTTGTTCACATATTGTTTCTGGCTATACTTGCTCTACAGCAGCAGAGCTAAGTAGTTGGGACAGAGATTATAGGGCCCACAAAGTCGAAAACATTTGCTATCCAGCTCTTTACAGAAAAAGTGTGCTGACCCCTGCTTTAGAGTTTGAAGTGCCGAGGCTGAAACTTTAGGCAAGATGAAACATTTAAGAATGAGCAGAGGAAGGAGACCCTCTTTAAATAAAAAGAGTGAGACGGAGCCACCAGATATGTAGGCAGAGAACCAGGAAGGAGGAAAACCTGGAGGCAAAGAGAAGAGTGATTTTCTTTTTCAAGAGAGACAGCATGAATGACAGTGTCATGGCATTGTCAAGAGGTCAAGTAAGGTAAGGATTGAAAAGTGTCAATTGAACTTAACAACTGCAAGTTCATTAGCAATTGTGGGAAGGATATTTTCAGCAAGAGGTGGGGCAGAAGCCAGCAGTGGGCTGAGGAACCGGTGGAGGGGAGGAAGTGGAGACAGTGTGCTGTATGTAGTCCTTTCAGACAGCTGCAGTCAGAGGAAGGAGAGAGAGAGAGAGGGAGGGAGACACTAGAGGTTGAGGAAGATTATTTTAAGATTGGCAGCCATGCTTGACAGAGGGGAAGGTCGAGTTTTCAGGGATGAGTGGGGAAGGAAGACATCCATAAGCCAGGCACTGAAGAAGCAGGCGGAAGTGGGAGGGAGGCCAGCCGCCTTTCATTCCCACCCTAGCCACCTGTTCCAGTGCTGGATGAGAGCTTCCTCGTTTGTCCCCCAGCCTCTTTGCTTTAGCCCCATCGGGGTCCTTCTATCCGACTTCACTTCCTCAACAGCTGCTCTCATCCCAGCCATCCCTTGCTCCCCGCTCGTTAGTATTCCAGCTTGCTTGGAATCAGTCTTTGCTTTGAAGCTTGGCCACTTCCTTTTCCGGTCACCTCTCCTCCCATTTGCACACCCTCCATCGACCCGTCTCAGCCCTCCCCATGCCCAGGCTCTTAAAATACAGTGCTCCACTCAAATGTCTGGGCGTCACCTAAATCAGGCCTAACCTGACCCCTAATAGGTGCTCAGTTCAGTTGTATTTATGAAGTAGAAATGCAAGCAAAAATCCCAAGTCGTTAAAGTTTTAAGGCACATCATAAATTTATTGTTGAAATTAATAAATAGAAAATAGAAATAGGACTCATTGCTTTGATCTCATAATAGAACAGAACAAATTCTTATAGAACATTTTTCTCAACTGTGGCACTATTGACTTGTGAGACCGGATAATTTTTTGTTGTAGGGGGTTGTCCTGTGCATTGTAGGATGTTTGTCAGCATCCCTGGCCTCTGCCCCCTAGATGCCAGTAGCACAACCCCGCTCCCCAGTTGTGACAACCCAAAATACCTTCACACATTACCAAATGTTCCCTGGGGTAGGGTGGCAAATTGCCCCCAGGTGAGAATCACTGCTACAGAAGGACAGATTGTCAGGCAGATTTTTTTTTCCCCCTGATGTTTTCTATTATTCCCAGTATATGCTTTTCCCTCATATTTCACATTTTTAACAGTTGGACTAAAGGGAAATCATCCTAAAGATATGTCTTATTCTGGGCAGTAAAAAATGGGAACCACCCATATATGTGGAGATCTTGAGGTCTTAACATGAAGCACATCGCACCTAACACACTAACACACCAGCCCCAACTTCCCTATTTAAAAAAAATTGTTTTTTTACATTCTTCAATTAGGAGCATTCTGATAAAAGTGAGGTCAGAATTCTCCCATCACAAATATCCACCTGTTGGAAGAACACCAACTTTTGGGGAAAGAACTAAAACCTTTTACAAACATGTTGACCTATTATGTTATATTTAAAATTCTTATTAGAAGTTCACGAATTCATGGGAAATGAGTAAAGAGAACACGTGGTACTTTGGAGGGCTGTTTTAACGAGCACCGAACACATCCACTAGCAGTGTTTTGAAAATTTCCCATTCAGTGTGATAGACTCAAGTCACCTCCACTCCTGGTGAGGGAGTTGTCAGTGGTGGGCATTTGAGCATGGGCACTGTTTGATTCCTGTTCATTCCAGTTTTCCTGCCGTAGAGATGTGCTATATGCACTGATAATTAACTATTTGTACCCACAATATAAGGTACAGATTGTTAATCCTGTCTGCAATTATTAGCATGTACATTCTTGACTTCAACAAACTGCATATACAAAGGAGAAATACCGCTGAAAAGCCAATTAAAGATTTTCTTTAGGTTTGAAGGCTTTAAATGATAATCAAAAGACTGCTTTGAACAAGGCTGGTTTGCTTTATTACCCTCTGCTCTGCTCTGCATTTTTTCCTTTAACTACAACTTGGTAAACAAGAGCCCATTCTTAACAATAACCCAGAAAGTTAATGTCGTTCTCTAAGCTGTCATTAGAAGAAATGTTCACTTCATTGTTGTTATATTCTGCATATAACCAATTGACAGCAGAGTGGAAAACATTTTTAAAAAAAATTTAACTGAGAATATAGTCCTATTTCAGGTTCATTTCATGGTGGGGAGAAGAGTATTCTACAATGGAGAATTTTTCAGTCACCTCCCAAAGGGCTGGGTTTTATGGGTTAGTAATAATCACTGTGATTTATTAAGCACCTACTACGTATAAGGTACTTTACATATATTATCTTTGTGTGCTCTCAGAGCACTATACGTTTTTCATAGTAGCATCTATCACAGTTCTAATCTCCACTTATTTATATGGGTAATTGATTAATGTGTGTCCTCCCCATTAGACAGTCACCTCCGTGTTGATGGGACTGTATTGATTTTTTGTTCCCTGTTGTTGTCCCAACACTTAGTACAGGGTCTGGCACATATTAGGTGCAGAATTAGTGCTGCTTAGAAGATTGAGTGGACCCAGATGCAGAGTAGTATGATTTTATATATGAGGAAATGAAAAGATCGAGTGGTTGGGTGGCTTGTTACAAACTCTCAATTGGCAGAGCTGGGAATCAAAACCAAGTATGTCTGTTCTCTTTCCATCACACCTGCCTCCTCAAACTCTAATGTGCATGTGAATCACCTGGGGAATCTTATTAAACTGCAAGTTCTCATTCAGTAGGTCTGAGATGGGCCCAAAAATTTGCATTTCTCACAAGCTCCCAGGTGTTGCCCCACTGCTGTCCACTGAACCATGCTTTGTGTCATCACAGTCTGTGCCACTGTTGCAATGTAAGGAGTGATAACTTCCTTATCTGTTGGAGGCATATGTGCTTCTATCTGGAAACCCTTGTCATGAGACAGATCCTTTGCACCTGTACTGGATTCCTAATAACAATGCGTGGGGCCGTACTCTTGGATAACTGGATAAAGACATTGACCCTGTCCATCAGTTGGTTATCTATGGGTCCAATCTGATGTGTCTTAGCTCAGGTAATAATGATGCTAATGGCTCTATTATCTCCATTCTACAGGTGAAGAAATTTAAGGCCAATAGTTCTCACTCCCTATTTTAAAAGCCAGATAATAAGTGTCATATTCGGTAGCAGGTGTTATTTCTACTCTAAAGATGTCCAGTATCTCCACCTCTCATGTTTACCATGGAAATACCAACGAATAGCAACACCTTTTCAAAAGTTGCTTTGGGTGTTTTGTTGATGAATGAATCTTGTTGAGAATCTGACATTGTCAGACATCAGATGGTCCCCCATCCAATGGCCCCAACACCCAGTGTGTGAAGAGAAGCTGCTGTCAGTTATCCCACCGTTGGTGCCCATTCTATCTGTTCTGGGAACCTTAAGCTCAACCCGTCTTGTTGGCATGTCTCTGACAGTATGATTGAGGTAGTTTGATAAGAGACTTCCATTTCTTTCTTTTTTCTTGGTGGCTGGCTGGTAAAGGGATACGAACCCTTGATCTTGGTGTTATAACACCATGCTCTAACCAACTGAACTAACCGGCCAGCCCTGAGACTTCCATTTCTTTCTGAATATCCTCCCTGGCTCAGCACTTTCCCTTAGCTCTTGAGAAATAGGTACAGAAGTTGGCTTTTTTTTTTACTAGTTAAAGGGGGGAAGGGGTCCAGTGTCAGAGCTGTGATTGCTTGTCCCTGAGCAGTCTGATGCCTTTGTCCCAGCCCCACCTATGCTTTTGTCACCAGCCTTTAGCTGTTTCCCAGATTTGAATTTAACCCTTACCTAACTGTAGGACAATATCTGGAGTCTTGACTTTTAGGACTTTTAGGCTGGCTGATTCTCAACCATTCACACCAGATCTATGAATAATCTTTGTACCTGATTGGAGCCTACCCTTCATCATCATGTAACGTAATGCCACTGTTTTTGTGTATATGTAACATTTGAATACATGCATGTATATATTGCATTCTACTTGTGTAGTAAAAATTGAAGGGGCACTTATAAAAAGATTTATTTTGGTTCTGTATTTTGAAAGACTTTCAAGTACTTTCGTTTATGGTGTTCAGCCGTGCTAAATGGTCGTGAAGGGTGGCTTAATGAGATGGGGACTTATGAGTTAAGGGCATTGTTATGTTATTGAAATCATACTGAAAGTAAATTGGCAGATACCTGTAGTTTGTCCTAAAGTCACTTATTGAAGAGCTTGCCTTAGTTCTCTTCACGTGGACAGACAAGGCATGGGAATTACAGATGAGGAATGAGGAATATGCCACTGATGGAATTTTCTTAAAACACACCATGTGTTTTCATATTTTTTTTTTTTTTTTTTGGCATCTGGCTGGTGCAGGGATCAAACCCTGGACCTTGTTGTTATAACACCACACTCTAATTAACTGAGCTAACTGACCAGCCTGTCTTTTTACATTACAGTTTCTCCCTTTAATCATTATTTTTCATTTGTTTGGGAATGTTATTTTGGTTTTAATCTGTGTAAACTATTTGCCTGTGCCTTTGAATTAATTGACTTTCCAAAGGTAGTGATTAAAATGTAGATGTGGGTAGCCACAAATACAAAAAGAGAGCTTATATTTCACACAGAGACGTATGTAGATATATATGTATGTATGTATGTATGTGTGCGTATATACGTATGTATATAATCATTCCCATTTGGTAATACCTTAGTATCGTTGTCATTGTTCCCATTAAAAAAAAATACTGTGTTTTATGAAATGATACAATCTATGAAGGATTTTCCATTATGTAGACACCATGTCTTTAAATTATAGCAATTTCTTAAGATTTTAAGGCAAAATGAGCTCTTAGACGTGTGATTAATAGCAGGGAATGAGGCTAATGCTGGGTCATCAGTGGCACTGCATTACAAAAAAGGTTGGACTAATAAAAGCATCCATCTCTTTGACCAATAAAGCATTTGAATGATATGCTTATCGTTTTTATCATATAGTAGTTACTGGGTACTAAATAAACTCTGAACCTTGCATTGTGGAAAGGCAGCTCTACTTAAGAGGCTGCTGTACCAGTTTTTTGATTGTGTGAGAAAAAGCAGGCCTGGAAAGGGAGGCTCATTGTTGGGGCTGCTGGTTTTATTTTTAGGATGTCTTCTACAAGTATAATAGCCATGGTCCAGCAGCCCCATTTGATCTGGGGACAAGAGACTCTGGCTCCTTGGTTGATTATTTCTTTAGCAGTGTAAGTGTACACAGGAGGCCCTCAATAAGTGCTTTGTGAATTGCCTTGCTAGGAATACAGTGTTTAAGAGTCAAGAACATAGATCCTCATGTGGGTCTCTTAAGTCTCCTCTAGGTCAGTTCTCCAGTACAAAAGACTTGAACCACTCATTGGTGGGTTGGGAGAGAATTTTTAGGTGGTTCATAAATCATTCACCAATTCTCATTATTGTGATTCGATGTTGAAGCAATTCCATTTTTAATTCTTTTTTAATCCTTATGATAAAGCCAAGGAGAAATTCTCAATTTGGTTACTAGTATCTTTAATCTGTCTCTGCCAGTGGTAAGCTCATTATTTAACAAAGAAAGAACATTGTTCCTACTCAGAACCTCAGAGAGGAGCAGGATCCAGCTAGAATTTAATAAAGTTGGTTGTGTTTTCTCATGTATTATAAAGTCTTTATCTTCTACAAAAGGTTTATATATTGGGTTTCCATTTGAAGAAGTGCTACAAAGTTTCCTCTGCAGATAGATTTATTTATTTATCAAAATTGAGTCATTTTAACAAATAACAATAGAGTAGGTATAGATGGAGATGGGAAAAATAATGAAAGTAGAAGTGAATGCTTGGGCTTGGGAGACTGGCTCCAGGGTCCACTCAGATGACATGACCTCTCTATTTGTAAGGTTTTCATCCCAAAGAGAAGTTGTGAAAAGAACAAATCAGTCCTTTTCAATCTTGAATTTCCCCAGAGCTTCCTTGGGACTATTTTCATTTTTAAAAAGTTTATTGAACAGCTTTTATAAAAGTCTTCTTAATCAGTGCATTCTTTATTTTAATTAAATAAAACTTTAAAAATTTGGTGTCCTTAGGGAACAGAATAAGTAAGCTGCACACATGAAAGTAAAACTAACAGTGGGTTAGGACAAGTTTCACACCCCACCTGGGGAAGAGGTAAGGAGGAGACACATTATTTATCCGACTCGTGGTAAGGAATCGATAGAATCATCTTCAAATACAAAGCAGCCCCACTTATGTGATGATTATGTGCCCAGATTTAGCTTAGCTTTTAAAAACTCCAGGGCTCAATTATTGGCCTTTAGCAAGGGAAATGGTTACAGCCCTTTGGACTACCGTTTAGAATTGTAAACTAGGTTTATAATCTTTTACCAGTATTCTAGTTAATTGAGGCTTCAGGAAAAGAAAATAAAAATGAAGCTCAGGAACACTGGACAAGAGTTGAAGTGCAGAGTGGGCAATCAGCATTTTCTGATGAAGACAGGATGGGGGCGCACAGCATGCTGTTACTCCTTTTTTTTTTTTTTTTTTTTTTTTTGGTCCCTTGAGTTTTCACTGGGACGTCGGATAAGGCGCTTCGATTTCTTTGCTGCCTAGTCATCCTGACCACATACATAGCGTGGTGAGCATGGAATTTGAGAACGTTCTGTTCTCAAAAAGCATTGGAGGAAGGTTCTCTCTCTGTGTTAGTTGTTCCAGCAGTCAGACTTGCATCATCATTTAGTTGAGCAAGTCTGGTTTCCTTTCTGGAGGGCAGTAGAATGGCTAGAGCCATAGAGGGCTTTCTAGAGCAGAACAGGTAGTTTTCAATGTCCCTTCCGTATGTCCGTAAGGTGTTAACTGTGTCCATAAGGTGTTAACAGGTCCATGAGCTGGAGAAATTCCCTCCTACTAGGGCAGCGAATGCTCAGTGGAAAACTTCTTCCCCAGACATTGCTGAGGCCTTAGGGGCTGTGTTGATTTAGGGAAAGGAGACTGTCAGCAGAGAGAGACTTGGGAAACAAACCACAGCACAACAAAACAAAAACACAAAAGAAAACACTAGTTACTTTGTGACTTTAGGTTTGCAGAACAAAGATTAGATAATTGAAGCAGGAGCTGTAAACAAGAACAGCTAGAGAAGCTTGAGAAGTTTATAGTGGAACTGGGGGAGGATTGGGGGGAGGAGACCAGCAAAATTCTTGTTACCTCTTTTTAGACAGAGAAAATTCAAATAACCCGATTTGTTAATCATGTAACCAGAATCCTTTGAGGTGTGTCTATTTTTTAAATGTCACTTTCTCATTTTCAAATATTGCTTTGGATATCCAGCAGACCATTTGCTGTATTTTGCATCGACATAATGCAGAATCTTTAAAAATTAATTAACTGGTCATAAGATACAGATAAATTACCAAGTGTTTTTCAGTATGTTTTGCTTATTAAATTTTAGGTAATGGAGGGATGTTATTCACACTTATGAAAATTAAGTAGTTTAATAATGTTAAAGTGTCTGTAAAATAGATTCAAACTAATGCTTTAATTGTAAATTGTATCCCTAAATATAGTATCTGTGATAAGGCATGATAACTTTCTTAATACACAGTAAGCTGCTTTACATGGTGATACACAAGAAGCGAATTTTTAAATTAAACATTTCTTCTTAACACTTTTTTTTTTTTTTTTTTTTTTTTTTTTTCTTTTTAGTGACCGGCTCTCAGCCAGTGAGTGTACCGGCCATTCCTATATAGGATCCGAACCCGCGGCTGCTGGGAGCGTTGCCGCGCTCCCAGCGCAGCACCCTCCCGAGTGCGCCACAGGCTCGGCCCTTCTTAACACTTTTTTAGTAGATACATTGTACTTACTTACTCTGGGCTTTGAAGAGCTAAGATTTCTTTGATTAGCTGACAAAATGAACTCCTGAGTGGTTATATGTAATAGCAATTGATTAATTTATTTATATAATTGTTTTTAAGGACAAAATAATAACCTGATGTAGTTAGATTTTTGTCGAGTGGTTGAGAATGCTATAAATCTGTTTGCTCATGGGTCCAATGGGCTTAAACATATCTTGGGACAGAAGCTTGGATTGAGGAGAAAGGAACATCAGGGTTTTCCTTCTGGGTGAAACATTCAAGATCAGAATCTGTGTTTGACCCATATATTTCATTGATAAAAGATGAGCCCAGGAAATGAATGCAGAGTTACTCAAGCATGAAGATACTACAGTCTTTTAAAGCTGTTTCCAAATCCAACCTTAGTAGTTTAAACCATGCGGGTGATTTATTTTTATCTGCAAGCTAGGAAATAAAAGGGCATCGACTGGTTCTGTTTGTATTATTTGGGGGTGACTGCTTTTCTTATAGGGGACTGTGTTTTGTTTTGTTTTGTTTTTAATGTCTAAGTAATATCACCAGTAAAGAGTTAACCGGATTTCACTTGATTTGCTCTGGCTTATATGAGGATGAGTAATGCGAGGTTGGTAACAGCAAATTGTTGTTTATAAGCAAACATGGCATTGTGCAAACAAGCAGGCTTGGTCTCCAACTGGTTTGATTTCATGGTGGTCAGCAGCTGATCTATGTAACATACAACCTTTCTGCCTTTCTAAATGTCAGAAGAATGACTGCTTGTTTATCTTGCCTTCTTCCCAGCTGTTTACTCTGTAATGCATTTACCTCGACCTTGATTCCCAAAGAGTGGCCCTTTTCTCCTCCCCAGTTCTGTTTACGTTAGTCCTGCCCCTGGTGTCACCTATGAAATCTGTTGATTATTCCACCTGGTTAATGTTAAATTGCTCTTGTAAGATGATGTGTTTGTTCATAAACACAAATGCTGGGCCCCTTGTTTACTGTACCCATGGCAGCAATCGTTATTAAACAAATATTGCTTTGTTTGCGGGTGTGAGCAGCAGTTTATCCTGCAAGGTCTGTTTAAAACACACACACACATACACACACACAAACTTAAATGCTAGACTTTTGATAAAGAAAGAAAAAGGGGAACTTGTCCCTGGAATGTGGTTGAAACAGACTTAGGTTTGCTTTTCTTATCTTTTGCTTGGATGAAGGGGCTGGGGAGATTAGCAAGTTGTTTGGTTTTTCTAAGAGATTTCCTTAGTGTAATGATATCTATGCAGTTGTTTGCTTTTTTCAGAAGGGAGAGAGCTCTCCTGAAAGGCCACTAGCTCAGTAACAGAGCATCAGATGGCTAGAAAAATTCTTTGTGGAACAAACAAGGACTTAGAAGGTGTAGGAGAAAAAGTCTAGTACTATGAACAAGGCAGTCACCATCGAAAGGTACAGATGTTGGATTTTGTATTATTGCTTATGTCTTGTGTGTTGTTGTGTGGGCATGATATGGTCCTGTTTGATGCATGCACTCTGTCAAGTTTGGGAAGGGAAGGTTAACTTAATTTGATGTGTTCTGAATAAATCCTCTGTGATACAAATGGAGACATTTTAACTGGGAAGAAATTGTACAGTTAATATACATTGTATATTTTTAAAAGCCAATGATTTTACTCTTCCCTGTGACTCTTACCCATCTCATTTTAAAATAAGTTTATGCTTTGTACCATTTCTAATTAAGTAAAGTAAATGTTGTGTCTCTTTATTCAGCTTGGTGTGTGTGTGACTCTTGTTCCTTGGACACTGGGAGCCACATTACATAAGATCTGAATATCAGCCTGTCCCTTGTCATGTTTTGCAAACAGCAGAGAAAACTCAGCTCATATCATCTTTGTTTTTTGTTGTTTTTTAAAAAGAATTATTGTTTGTTGCTGTTTCTGAATTTGCCTGGGGTTTCAATACTAGGCATGGCCTCCTAGCATTTGCTGTAAATTACAAAGATATAACACAGACTGGGGTGAGGGTGGAAGCTGGGGGATCATAACCTTCAGAGGCAAATGATAGTCTTTTAGAAAAGCCCTGCTAATCTATCTGTGAGAGCAACTTTGGAGGGGCTTGGTTTTGGAAATCGTACATATAAGTATATTGGAGTTTTTGAAGGATAAAATGAAATAATTGTCCCTTTCACACAACTTACAAATGCAAGCAACAGAATTGTGATGGCCTGCATTCACTAAATTGCCATGATGCTGTGAATATATTGTTCGCTTTGGCCACTAGAGCAGTTAAGGACTGGAGGCAAAGCAGGAGATACATGAAGTGTGTCATTGAACACGCCACTCATTAGTTGATGTTATAAGCCTGGCCCCGTGCACATTAAATGATATAAAATATGAAAATGAAAAAAGTTTTTTGAACTGGTTGTTGGTCACTTTATTCTATGGGGCTATTGGTGAACATTCAGCTATTTGAATGTTCAAATGATTAAAGTTCCGCAGGCTTTGTTAGTTCTCAAACTTAAAATCTATTTTGTTCTGTAAAAATGCATTTTAATTAAGCTCCCCTGAACACCTGGCCCCGTCATGCCTGACCTTCAGAGGCTTCCTTGTGGCAAAGCAAACAGCCTAGCACTGGGTTGGCAAAGGTCCTTTTCGGTCTCTATTTAATTATCTGAGCTCGTCTGGATTAATATGCGAGGGAGTGGGTGTGCATTTTCCTTTGTATTTCTGTTTCCTAGAGTGGTTCCTTTCTAGCGTCCATAGTTTGCCCACAGTTACTATGATTACAGCACTTAAACTCTCGTCTACTGGGAGAGAGGAGGAACAAGACCAATAGTCGCTGCAAGTCTAAAAATATAAATTAGATAATTGTAATTTTCGGAAATAGGGGGACCTGTTATCTGCATTCATTGGTGTGTTATAAAGATTACGGTGTCCAAGAAAGTTTGATTGAGGCAGGTCTTGAGGGTGAGACACTTATAATTGCTGTGAACAGTGTCGCTGCCTTGGTGTTGAAATTCAGAAATCCTTTTTCCTTGGCAATATAAAGTCTTCTGTCTTCACACTGAAAGGCTGGTGGAGAAGGGAAACCATTGATTTTGTGAGGAATATTATCTTATTACCACCCCATTCCCCTGATTCTATTCTGAGTCATGAATTACAGGGAAAATTAAGCATCCTGTTCTCTACCACTTGCCGTTCATCTGAACTGTCCTTATGTTCATTAAATGCTCACCATGGGTTTTGGTAGAGTTTTTCATTGGTTGATTATCTTTAAATTTTCAGTGACAGGGACAACCCTACTTCTCTTAGGACTTAACATGATTTAATGGCTTAAGTTGACTTCCGAGTTTCAGTACACCAAAACAGTGCGCCGTTCCAAAGAAGTACGGGAAATAGAGTACTTTAAAAGTGCGAGTATAAAAGTCGGTAGCCGACACAAGCCCTTGATCTCATTCGATCAAGACGTTGGACTTGGATTTTTCCATCATTTAATCATTTAGTCAGAAATTCAGCAATTATGTATAAAATCCCCATGATGCGCAATGAATATCTGAAAGTAAAGTTTAAGGAGTTTTTTTTTTTTTTTTCAATTCTTATTAAACAAATAGAGGTGGAGAGGTGGGGAAGGAAACTATTTAATCTGAATGCCTCTTGCTTCTTTCATTTAATTAAGAAATATAAACTACTTCTGGTTTAATTGATAAACACAAACCAGATCTTTATCCTTTTTTTCCCCTCGTCCTTTGAATTATAAAGGTAAGAGAGCAACCATATTACATTATTGAAAATAAGTATTTTCCTAAGTTCTCACCAACTTAGGGTTCCTTGCTTCCCTTGGTCCCCTTAGCTGCAGATTCTCGCTAGTGACCATCTGATATATTCAGGTGTCCTTGCCTGTACCCTTTCCTTCCCTTCCCTGCGTTTCCTGCATTGCAGAGGCCAGAGTAGATGAGCAGCCCCTTTAGGACGCAGGTGCTGTGCTTCCTAGGAGGGCTCTTTTCCTCCGGCTGCAGGCCTGGCCCGTCAATTCCATGATGGTCTCACCTTCTACTCATCTGAGACCCGGGATGATTCCAATTTTGCCCTGATCTTCCATATGGGTAAATAAGTGGCCATGTTTGTTTAGTTTTAGTTTTGTTTTAAACATGCTTTTGACAATTTCATTGCTCCTGAACTTTTTCTTTCTAAGTGCTAAATGAAATTCCGGATTTGGGGGGGATAGGTCTAGACATGTATAGTGCATGATAAAGTTGATAATACATAAATCATTTTTAACAACAGGTAATATGCATAATTTATAGTGTTACAGTGCTATCTTTTTGATATTTATGATGGATAATGCTCAGTTTTTGCCCTCATATTACTGCTTTAAATTATACCACAAGAAAATTAATGAGAAAGTAGATTTATGGGTTTCATTTGTTTGTCAATTCGGAAATTAATTGGGTGTTAATTTTAGCCGTCCCTCATCAGACCAGGACTTTAGTATGTGTGCATTACTTTGCATTCATTGTAGCTTACCTCCCATTTACTGTGGGTCACTAGCTTTGCATACATTAAAATAGCCCTCCGGCTCATTCTCTTGATTACTTTTTGAACTGCCATGCATTAGAAAATTTACGCCTTTCTGTTATAATTATGAAAATTTGGTATTGGAAGATGGTGCCTTCATAACACAGTCAGCACATCGACTTCTCTTCCTAAAGTCAGCTCACCTATAGGCACTCTTTCCATAAAATGGGACCCCTACCAGTGAGGGCAGTGGGGAGATAAACCGTGGTGTCCGATGGGTTCATTCACAATTTGTAGAAGGTATCTCAGAGGAGAAAATAATTGGCTGTTAGAACTTTGTTTCTCTTATTCTTCCTTCTCCCCTTTCCTTCCTCTAAGAGTTTGCTGTGCAACCGCACTTGTAAACAGTGTTTCTCATCTGGGGCCAATCAAGGCACCTCCATCACACGCTCCTCACCTGCTTTCTTACCCCTAAGTTTCATTTGTAATCCCCTCCACCTGCCCTTCATCTCCTCACACCACCTGCTCCAGTAGCCTCTTGCCAGGTGAAGGGTGAACACTTTCAAAGTATGTGCGTAATGCTAGGAGATGTGACATCTCCGCTATTGCCATTCTCTACTGAGAGTCTCTGACGTTCATCTGGGATGTTTTCTGTTGCCTGATTCCCTCTCTATCTTGAATGGGAACAGCACCCACATGAGCAGTGACAGTACAGAGCTGCTTGTGATGTCCCAGGCCACCCCACCATTTGCCTAAACGGAAAAAAAAAAAAAAAATCCCTGTAGCTGCACCTCACTCCTTAAACTCCTTTGTTGTCTTGTATTGTCATGTAAACCCTTTGTACATTTAAGAGGAACCAGTTCATTGGCCTGACGAGACCCAGAATTAAATGTATCCTTCATATCTTAAAACAGACAGGTTCATTGCCTTTTTTCCTGGATGACATGAACATGATTATTAAGGATTTTGAGTCTTCATGAGGCAACATGAGTAATTTAAAAAGTGCTCATTTTAGAACTAAAGCTAGCCTAAATCTCACCCTTTTTCTTTTCCAGTCTGCAAACTACATGGGGTTAAATGTTGATAAGAAACCATGTGTTCAATATTTCTAAAATAGTGAAATTCACATAGTCTCTCCATCCTTAGAGATCCCTTCCTTCCTCCCTCCTTTCCTCCTTTCTTCCTTCTTTCTGTCCTCATGAGCTTCTGTTATCTCTTCAAAACTGCATGCCGTTTTTCGTCTTTCCTTGCGCGTGGATGAACAACGAGAAAGAGCATTTTCCCTTCTGGGTGGGGGGAGGCCTGTGATCACTATAATCATTTTCCTAAAAGTGATTTCACCGTTAAGTTCTCTTCTCCCCATAGAAGTAGAAACATATTTTACAAAACTATGTTTAGTTTAATTTACACATCCTTTCATGAACAGACCAAGTTCTTTAAGGGCATTTATTCTGCTTCATATAAATAATTGATCAGCCAAGTTAATTTACTTCTGCCTGACTTGGTCAACCTTAATTAACTGCCCTGGAATCAAGACTGAACTTTTTGTTAGCTTAAAATCTTTCACAAGCACGATAACAAGGGCTTTATTTTCCCTAAATTTTCAGCATCAACACTGTAACCAAGGAAATAATCATAAATAATAAAGCACTGCTTTAATTTACTATAAATACATTGGCCTGGACAATATGAATTTTCCAGAATACTTCCAGAGAGCAGCCCTGTTGGCAATGACAATCCATAAGTATGCTAAACTCAGTTCTTATCCTTTTCTACAAGTCCCTCTAGCACAAAAATCGATCTTCTGAAATCAGTAGCTCTGTAAAGTTTCCAGGCAAGATGAGAAGTGGGCCATTTTAGCTTTCTTAAGCTTTTCGACATCTATGAAATTGTAGCATCAGCCTTTGGAGGGTTGTATTGAATGGATCATATGATTGAAACAGGCCCAGCACATTTGGAGAAGCCGTACAGGAAGTCAGAGGGTTTGCCCTGTTTGTGGAGAAGGGACTTACTTGTTAGTGGGTATGTGTGGTCATGCCCTCCAAGTGCTGTGCCTTCATGTTTAGGCATTCTGGAGGATCATACAGTGTTTCCCGTTCTCAGTTTGTAATGGAACAGAATAGTTCATTCCCAGAGAGAAGCAGAGGTTATGTGAACCAAGTGCTGGAACAAGCTTCCTCCGAGAAAAGAGGGTGCAGCGGTCCACGAGAGAGAAGACAGATGCCTCTCCTGTGCATTGCCTTGTTTCAGCTGCTGCTAATAATGTAAAACTCAATAGGAAAAGACAGATGCAGTTATTTGCTAAAGAGTGCTGACACTTTTCATCGTTATATTTGAATGCTTTTCTTTGTCCACCTGCCACCCTCATTGTTGTCTTCTCTGGAATGTACTTAGTTTTCTTTTCTCTGATTTACTCATTCACCACCTAGCACAGGACTCTGCAAAGTAGAAATTCTCAGTCATTTATTGAATGGACAAGTTCATGTCTGAAATGGAGAACTGTTACAGATACATCTATCCCTTAATCTGTTGAGCGTTAGTTATTTTATCTGTGAAATGGGGATAACATTTACCTGCCTTATCTCCCTCGTAGACTTCTTACAAGTTTGAAAAGTACATAAGAGGGCTTTGCAGGTTGTGAAGCATGATGCAGATACAAAGGTTTGTTAGATGGCTTGGAACGTTCGATAGAAATATTGCTGGCCCAGACACTCTTAGAAATGTTCTTAGAAATTGACACTCCTAATTTTTCACGTGTGCTTATCAAAAAGCTGTTTTCCCCTGATTGGTGTAGGAAATTATGGGAAACTTTAAGTCTTCCAACCTACATACTACAGTTAGCACTTGACTAATTAAGGACATCCTCAGACCAAAATAATCCTTTATGCAATTTTGGTCCCAAAGCCTGCACTCTCACAAACCTGATTCACAAGCCAAGCTGTTTGGCTTGATGCCTGCAAAACTTGTACTGGAGGACTTGGCAGGCTTCTTTGGAACTGTGTGGAGCAAAAATGGGGCCTTCTCATCAAATTGTGTATTGGAGATTATTCGTACTCCACCCATCAGGGTGGTGTCAAACCCAGGAAACAAAATCAGGCCCAGTCTCTTAGATACCTGTTCTCAGGTCTGGGGCCCTAATGGTCACATGGTTTGGAAGCAGCATTCTATCTGCAGCTCTGCTCCATCAGTACAGGGTATTTGGCTAAATATACCCCCCTTGTGAGAACAGGTTTAGAGTTGATGTATATGAATGGTATGGTCCCTTGGGGGTCCAGTCCCTGATATGGGTAGGCTTTCTCAAAAGGTTAAAAAAAAAAAAGAAATCTGTTTTTTCTTTAGATACACCTGTGACATATCCTAATAATTAAATGGGTTTCTTTGCTACCTACTCTAAAACAACCGTTCTTTTCCTTAGATACCTAAACACTGTGCCTTTTCCTTAGTTCTGTACAAATGGACAAGTTTGTGGAAGAGAAACTGTGAAACACTGGAGGAAAAAAAATACCTAGGTTTTACAAATTGGTTCCTTTTTTGGGTGATGAACAAGGTTCTCGTGTTGCCACAAAGTATCTTGTTGCCTGGTTCTTATATCTCAGGGAAGATTTTGGAAGATTTTAGTTGTTGTTGATAGATCTTTTACTCTGTGGACAGTAAGGATATTAATGCAGTTTTTAAAGGACTATAATTACTGGAAAGTCTGATCTAAAGAGATGAGAGTGAATCAGCTGTTGCTTCTGAGTTTGTTTCCCACCTGTTAGCAAAAAATACCATTCCTAATCTACTTCAGAATTGGATTAACTTAAAAAAATATGTCTATGTCTTCTGGGTTTATAAAGTCTGCAGTCAAATTGGATCTTACTTTTTGCAATGAAAGGAGATGAAGAAAGATGTGAATTTTTCTGCTCTTAATTCTTCCATTTCGTTTTCGTGCAAGTCTGCAGAAAACAGACTTGAGCCAATTTCTAGCAAGAAAACAACCTCCACAAAGATGCCCAAAGTGTTTACATTTCCCTCTTGTCACATATTTCATGTATGGGGGAGAAATGTGTAGCACTGGTTGCACATATGTCGTTTCATGATGGGAACAAATATGTGTTGAAAGTTTTCTCCCCTTTTATCTGGGATTGGTATTTCACATTTAAAGTCTTAATTATTCAGGCATTTCTTGGCTTTGATGTTTGAACTGTCAACTTCCTTTAATGACTTGTTTTTCCATTTTGAAGTCTTGTCTGTGAACTTGGAGTGTGACCCTGCCATTTTCATTGTTTTACCCCAGTACACCTCAACTTTAAGAAAACACCTTGTGGTTAAGAGGTGTAATATCGGACTGAACTAGTTCAAATCCTGATTCCACCATGACTAGCTGTGATATATAGTGGACAAATTATAATAATCCTCATGGAGACTTAATTTTCTCTTCTGTAAAATGGGGATAGCAATTGTCATCAGAACTGAATTGGAGAATATATGTCTGTCATCTGCAGTAGAGTCTGGTACAACACTGGTGATTAATAGATGGTAACAGTTGATATTAGCAGATATTATCTGTCTTTTGTCATATTTGGACACTGATACCAAGCTGAAACCTGAATTGGCTCTCTGGGGTAATGGTTTGGTGCCCAGAGAGTAACAAAACTGAATGTGAAATGTATTTACACCTAGGTAATACTCTCTAGCTACTCATTTTGTAGTACATATTTTTTTCAAATACATTTAGAACTTTCAAATTCAGACATTTTCTTAGGTTTACCTAAGCAAGATTTTTCTCCAAAATTAAATATAATAAAGCCCAGACCTTTCAGGCCTTAAAACAAACTAGAGATCAGTAATCCAACATGAGGAACGCCTGACTTTGAATGGGATTTCTCAGGATAATTTTGAGTATGAAACAAAGATCAGGGTCAGAATTTGTTTAGCTCCTGAAAAGTGGAACTTTTTTTTTTTCGTGTTTTCTCTCTCTCTCTCTCTCTCTCTCTCTCTCTCTCTCTCTCTGAGTGGCCTATCTTATTGAAATGGCCAGTTTTGATATGTTCCGTACCTGAATGATTCCAAGGAGTGTGAATCTTTAAAATGCTTTTTGGTGTTTGAATGTGAGGTGTTTCAGCACAAATGACCTCAGGGGCCCTCCTGGGAATGTGTGTCATCTCTCGATAGACTAAAGTTGGAGAATATTTCTCTAAGAATGTAACATTGTCACACTGCCACTGCACATATTAAACTTTAATGTTATACCTAATGTGATTTGTAGGATGACATTGGTTTTTGAGCAGAATATCCAGATATAATCAGAGAAATTTAGTCCGAAATTCTAGGTTCACCTGGAAATATTTATTTTTTTCTAAGGGATAATATATTTAAAACAACACAACTAAAATTTGTATTGAGACCGACAGTTTCATACTCATAAACTAAGGGACTGGAATAAATTGAATGAAAGAAAATGACAACTGTTTACAGATTTTGGCAACATTTTAAAGCAGGGCCCTTCTCTGTATGTGCAACAACTGTTTTTAACAGCTGCTTTTTTTTTCTTTTTTCTTTTTCCTTTTTCCCCCTCTCAAAAATCCTTCTATCAGGTTTTTGAGTCATGATGCAAGAATCTGGGACTGAGACAAAAAGTAACGGTTCAGCCATCCAGAATGGGTCGAGCGGAGGCAGCCACTTGTTAGAGTGCGGCAGTCTTCGAGAGGGGCGGTCCAACGGGGAGACACCAGCCGTGGACATCGGGGCAGCTGACCTCGCCCACGTGCAGCAGCAGCAGCAGCAGGTACTAGGTTTTGCAGCTAAGGGAGGTGGAGGGTGGTGGATGCAAACGTTACTGCTTAATCTTGCACTTGACCACTGTCGGTGTTTTGTGCCCACCTGTCTATTGTCTGTCTGTCTGTCATATAAGATACCAGCCCTCTAGGGTTCCTGGTGGTTGACATAAGAGACTAATTTTCAAGCCCTTGGGAGTCGGAAGCCTTAGAAGTCCCCTTGTGGGGAGTCATTGTTGAGACTAAGATTGAGTGGACCTCTGGCCACTCCCTCCCAGCCCCCAAAGTGTCAGCCCAACCTTTAAGTGTTTTAAGTAGAATTACTCTTTGGAGAAATGGTTCTCAATGCTTTAATTAAAAATAAAACAAAAAAACATGCTTAAGCTTTATGAAGAAGGAAACAAAATTAAGAGATAAGGGACAAAAGAGAGAAAGGATATGAAAGAGAAAAAGTTGGTGAATGAGGAGAGTAGAAACAAATAGAAATACAGACAGAATTCCTTAACTAACAGGCAATACACCCATAACATCGGCATCAGTGTAGGAAATTGCCTCTCGCTACCTGTAGGAATTTAGGGATATGGGTATTTGCATACCTTTCTTGTATTCATATGGCAGCTTGTATGTTGCTAAATCCTATTAATGTTTTAAATGATCTTTTATTGGTGCCTCCACAAAATGCACATAAGTTGGGACATACTCATTTCTGTTGTACTGTTTATAGTTAAGTAAGTGGATACCCATAAGTAACTGCTGAAGTATTTCTAAATAACAGTGACCCAAGAAATGGTGTTATGTTGGCAAAGTTTTGAATAAAACTCAAATAAGTAAATAGCATTTGTTTGAAGACTGGCTTTGGTTTCCAGCCGGTCCTGGATTCAGGAAATATTATTAGTTTTTGTTAATGATAATGAATGGCTTTTGTTCTATTTCTGTCCTTGATTCATTTATTCAATACATAGTTATGGTGCCATTTGGAAACAGGTAAAAAAAAAAAAAAAGAATGATGTATCTTTGGGCCTTTCTGAAAGATACAGAGATTGTTGGGAAATGGGGGAAGAGAAGGCAAACCTTTTATCAAACCATTTTCTTGGAGTCTGTGTCAGGGAAGCTCAGGAAATCCCTTCTTAAGTTAGGGATATAGGTTTTGACAGGCTTTAAAGCATGTTTTATTTTCTCCTTGCTAAGAGTTTTTAAAAATAAAAGGAGTCATTAGATTGTTAGCCCGTTACAAGATGGTGGAACCAGCATAAGACTGTGGAACCTGTTGGGGGAAAGATACAACAAAGAGAAAGAGAAACCAACTGGCAAGCCGGACTCTTAATTCAGAGGACTTCATGGAAGTGGTTTGATCTCTCTTTCATTGGCAGCCCAAACTCATCCTTGCCTGCATCTTGGGCATTGCATCAGCTAGACTTAAGGATATTTGTTGTGTATAACCTTTGTGCATTTCAATTAATGCAAATGGCCAGATTCTAACCAATAAGCTTGTTAGCAAAACCTAGCGGTAAACAGTAGAAGAGTATCTATGTATTTGTGTTAACATAAGTTCATCTGCTGTTCTTAGCTATTTATAATTGAATTGAGAATAAACAGTTGATATTTTAGAGTGTCATTTTCTATGACTTTACCAGACAGAAGTAAAAATTGACTATTTCTTTATGGAGCATTTGAGGTGGGGCTATTGACTGATGTGGTATGAATTCCAAAGGATTAGTATTTAGAGTACATAATTAAATAAATGGAAAATTGACTTCTGGATTTTCTTCAAAGAATTCAGAATCATTCAGGATCTCAAAGTAGTAAGCCAGCCAGAAAACTTTACATATATACCAACAACACACACACACATACATGCACACACAGACACAATACCAGCAATAATAAATTGCCTTCACAGAAGAAATTTATAAAAGCACGTTTCAACAGCATTTTTCTTAAAAAGTATCAGTAGCAAAATTAGTTACCTACGTCTACCCTCTTTACGTTGGCTGTGACCACTCTGGAAAATTTGTTGTTATAGGTAATTGGTATAAAGTTCAAGAAACCAATTTTGATTGTACTTTGAAACTCTTTTTCAATATTTTACAACAATTTTATTTCTGTTTGTCATTGATATGCTTTGGGAAGAAAGAAAGAAGCAGTTGAGTCTATCATTTGAGTCTAAAACCCCACTTATTGTGGTTGGCAAGCCTTTTCAGGCCTTTTAAAGTAAAATACTGACAGCTGTTTGACTCCCCTAAGTATATGTATGATAAGGCTCTTAACAGGTTGGGGAAAAGGAAAATCTGCAGATGAAATAAGAAAAACTACAGAATTGAAAACATTTCACCAAACTAGAATTATCAGAGTTTTCTTTGAGATGAAAAACTGCAACAATTAAGCAATGCAGAGAAATGCGAGTGTCACTTGATGGAATTTGGTTGTTTTTGTCATTTTTATTCTACAAGTTTTTACTTGAAGTGAGAATACCAGCAGTGAGAAAATCACAGCCATGCTGAATTCATTACTGCGGTAGTCACACAAAACCACGGATAAAATTTCAATAACTGCAGGCCACAGTTGAGTAAACAGTTGCACTGAAATTTAATTCCTGTTGACTTTTCCCCCATTCCTCGCCAGGGGCACATTCTGACTCCGTAGTACAAAGACAACAGGGGTTACAGCTTTGATTAATGTAGGACAGTGGAAGAGAATTAGAACTGTAAAATATGTTAGAAGTCCACGGAACACAAAGATCAGGCTTAAAAGGGTTTGGTATAAAAATAAGTTAATTATGCTGTGTGTTAAACTGAAGGTTATAGAATTTCTCAGTTGCACCAGTACCATCATTGATGATATAGGCAGAGTTTTTGCTTAGTGCCAAGATTTAAAATAAATGCAAACCATTCCATGTTTGCTCCATTTTATCAAAGATAATTATAAATTATAGCAGATGCCCTTTTCAGAATGGAGGACTCTGACAAAGATTCACTGTAGAGTGATCACGTTCCAGACTGAGTTTGGCTGATAGGTTGGCTGAATTGGGTCCAAACAGAATTGTTTTTTTTAAAAAAATTCATTAGCTGACATCCCAGAGAAATGGGAGAAATAATGGTGTTTCCATCTCCTCTTGAAAAATCAGAATATCTGGTAACCTTGGTCCGATAGTCCCCCAAGGGCAACAATTGTTGGGAGATGAATTACTGCTTAAGACGAGGAGCCTGCAGTCCTCCAGCTTGTTCTAGTTCCCACCCAGCAGCGTTGCTCATTTATGCTCTCTAGACAGTGGAGTTGGTGATTCTGGTCTGGAAGATGCAATCATCACTCAGAAGCCATCAGCCAAGGAGAGGTGCTGCCATTAGCTGACGGAACCCTCCAACACACTCACAAACTGTCTTCCTTCCTCAAAACTAAATGTATTATCTCTGTAATGTTTCAACTCTCTTTATATCTGGGGCGTGAAACTATTATAACAATAGTTTTTTAATAATATAATTTGATAGTTTCTGAACATTTTCTTTTAGTCATTGAGTATTTCTTTACCCGATACCATAACTGTTCTTTATTTTCTGTTTTGCCTTTCCCATTTCTGTGTCTGTAAAAGTTCTGTATTGAATATTCACTACTCCATTTTGAAACTCAGCAACAAATACTATTACCAATTACTAAGGTTTTTTTTTTTCTTAAAGGATTTTACAATGTCCAGAGCAATTTCATAAACTGTGTGGATTAATGCATTTTAAAAGTCTTGAATTTTAGAAAGCAGAATTTTATTTCCATATTGCTGCAAATGAGAGCTTTTTCAGATAAGCATATTACATAGAGCATAATGTTTAGAAGTTTCTCCATATACAGCATATGCTGTCAGGTCAATTAACAGAATGCATACTAGAAAATGTTTATTCAATAAAAATGAATAGCTGTTAAATAAAACAGCTATTTCTTAACAACATTACATTTAATGATGGATTTTTTTTGGGTTTTTTGTTTTGTTTTGTGTTTTTGGTACCACCTGGCAGTTTTATTGTCTGTAAGTCAGTGTAGGGAGAGCTTTGGTTGCTGTGGTTTTGAGGTGTGGCTATCGTTTTATATAAGAACAGTTTAGAGGGGGTCTGTGAGAAAGTCACACAAAAAAGATAAGCTATATTTGGGGCTTTACCATGTATTATTTAAAGAGTGTGTATAAGTGAAGTGTTTACCTGACACATCTTTGACATTTGGTTTAAGGTATTGAACCTTTTAGTCCAAAAGGTAGTGTATGTGTTTCAAGTTAAGTGTTGAAAGACAGAAAATGGGAAATGACTAGTACGGAGGTAAGAGAGGCAGAAAGAATAGGGAATTTCTCTTGAAAAATTGTGAAAGGAATTAAGGAGGTTCTATTGTGTTGAATTTTGCCAATGAGACACTCAAGTAGGTAAAAGATTAATCATTATACAGGACCCAAAAAACTCAGAGAAAGAGGATGAGTAGTAGGACTCAGGAAAAGGAACTGGTTGTGTACGTTCAAAGGTGATGTAGAAAACGGTGTCAGAGGAACCTGGGAGATTCATGAATACATATCCTAGGGTCCTCTGACCATGGGAAATGGAATTACAGGGGCCAAAGTGTGAATGTTTAAAGGGGAGAGTGGAGATTCTTTTTTGTTTTAGCATAAATAAATGCACAACATTCTTCTATTCACTTTTGGAATGGATCCCTTCATTAATTTCTGTTAGTGAAATTACTGGTGGGTATTGAGCAGAAGAGGGAGGTTGTCCTACAAAGATTTCCAGCTTTTTAACTGCCTCTGTGAAAAACAATGCCCGCAAGAAATAGCTGTTGGCGTTTGGACTGGCACTCAGCTCGTTTGTATGAAAGCAGCCATCTCTTTGCTCCTCAGTCTTACCCATAGCCCTTTGTGTGTGTGTGGGGGGGGGATATTAAAATTCCAGTGGCCATCCTTGACCTTGTTTCTGACCTCAGAAACAGTGGCCCAGGTGATGTGGCATGGACCTACAGGTATGAAGGCTTGGTAGAAATGGCCCTGTTAGCAGTATCGTTCTACCACTTTTTTCTTTGAAAAAGGTTACTTATGAACTTGTTAGGAATGCCCTCAAGTGGCATTTTCCATTGTAGCTGCTGGGGACTAACTGTGTCTGAAAGGGAGGATTGCTTTTGATGCTGTTGGCAGCGAAAAGCTGGTCAACACCTCTGTGTCCTAGCAGGGAAGCTTCCAGGAAGGGGGTGTAGAAGAAGGTATTGTTAATACTTACTGAATGCCTTCATGGGAACAGGTACTGTGATAGGGGTTAGCAACTTCCTTTGCCGGTAGGTAAAAACCCAGCTATAATTTTAAAGGAATTTCTCTGCTGAGATCTACTCTTACTGAAGACATTGTAGAGTCTGAGTATTATGGAAAACATTAATGGTCAAAAACATTTTGTAGGAATCAGTGCCACCAAAATGTTAGTGATAACCCTACAAACAAATTGAAACAAAACCTGAGACAGGAATTCAGATAATTCTAACAAATAAAGAAAAAGCAGCCACAATCATAACAAACCCCCACTTTTTCTTAGTTCCTTTTGTGGTTATTTCTGGAAAAGGCATATTTCATCCCTAATGCTAAATTTAGTTCTCTACTCTGTTAGTTTAGACCTGCCTTCCATCAAAATATTGTTGTCAAAGATTTATGTAACTTGTGATGTGAGCCTTGTATGAAATTCTTTCAAGTTATGATTACTAAATAGTTGTGTGTCATTAATCTCTCCATTGAAAATTAAAATGGCACGGGAAACCAAAAAGGAGAAAAGAAAAAAGATCCGTTAACATAAGAGAGCGTGGGTAATAGAAACCCAGATGCCACATTTCATTATGAGTGAAGTCTACCCTCTTGACTTCAAGAGAAAGCTTTGCTACTTTTAGAAGGTAATTTTAGGGCCGAGCCCGTGGCGCACTTGGTAGAGTGCTGCGCTGGGAGCGCGGCGACGCTCCCGCGCCGCGGGTTCGGATCCTATATAGGAATGACCAGTGCACTCACTGGCTGAGTGCCGGTCATGAAAAAATGACAAAAAAAAAAAAAAAAAAAAAAAAAAAAGAAGGTAATTTTAAGCCCTGACCTGTGAGCTAATAAAAATAATTTTTAAAAAAACCCCACACCTTCCCTATATCTTGTCTAATCAAAAATCTCTTTTTGAACTTTCAGGAGATATGACTTTAATAATAATTTGTTGACAGATTAGCTTCAGTGATTACGAAGAGTTTGTTTTGCAAAACTGGCAGGCTCCTATCTGTTCTCTGAAGGCAAGGAACCTACTTTGCTGTTCTGTAACTGCTGGCGTTTATTGACAACAAGCGCTGAGCAGGCAGAATTGGAATGTTTGTATAATGTAAACCTATAGCTCGCCTGATGGAGTCTAGTGTACTTTTAGGTAGTGCATAGATTACTTGATAAAAAGGGTTACAAGGTGACTGCTTTTATGACAAAGAAGAATAGCAATACAAATGCAAGTGGTACCTGGAGCCACAGGAAGGAAGTTTATGTAGGGAATTGGACCCCATGTTAGAAAGTTTCTTTTCATCACTTCGTCTTTGAACTCCAATCTGTTGTAATTATGAAGTGTTACTTGTAACATTCCAGAGACCCTTTGCTAAATACTGTTTGATTTGGTTCATAGAAATACAACCACATTTTTTTTCCTCTCTCACAAGAAAAAAGTCATGAAGAGAGTTTCCCATACTGGCCTTGTCTCAGCTTTGTTCCAAGTGACCTAAAAAAATGTGCTCCACTGGAAAAGAAGTACAGTTGCCCCTTCGTATCCACAGGGGATTGGTTCCAGGACCTCCCACAAATACCAAAATTCAAAGATGCTCAAGTCCCTGATATAAAACGGTGTAGTATTTGTGTATAACCTACACACATCCATATACTTTAAATCATCTCTAGATTACTTATACGTAATACCTAATACAATGTAAATGATATGTGGATAGCTGTTTATACTATACTGTTTAGGGGATAATGACAAGAAAAAAGTCTGTATATGTTCAGTACAGATACAACCATGTATTTTTATTTTTGAATATTTTCAATCTGTAGATGGTTGAATCTGTGGATGCGGAACCCACAGATACAGAGGGCCAAGTGTATTAACTTTGCTTTTTAGCTTTGGATTTCCTGAAATCCATTTATTCCTTTGATTGCATTCTCTTTCTCTTAACTAATATTTATTGAGCACCCTCAGAGGAAGAAACTATGGAGGCCAGACTGATATGCAAGGTGCTGGAAGAGCATGGGAGAGTAACTTTGAGCTTATTTGGCTGGAACCTGTAGAATAACTATGGTAGCTGTGGGAAGATGGGTAGGAGGTAAATTGTGTTCATCTTGTAGGAGGCTTGGATTTCTAAGCCAGTGAACGCTGCTAAGTAGAGAATAAAGGCCATGGCAGAAGAGGCGTACTGAAAGTAAATTACATGATCAGACTTGGAAGGGAAGGAATCACTGAGAGATTAGTAGAGACAAGGCTATTGCAGTTGGTCTGGCATTTAGTAATGGGCCACTAAACCTTGCCCCCTTTTAATTGAGGGTACCCTGTGTTGACCCCACTTCCTCCCTGCTCTTTTCCTCCTACATCTGAATCTCTTAGTAAACTGGAAGTCCCATAAGGGCAGGGACAGACTTTCTCATTTCCTGATACTTTCCCAGCACAGTACTTGACGTAGAATGACTCTTTGACAGACTGTTTGTGAATGAGTGAAATGGGAAGAGAAATGAAGGACTGGGTTAGGAGGAGATTGTTGAGAGGAATATTGGAAAACCAACAGGCCTTTTGAATTATGAGAGGTGAAAATATCAAGGAGTGGTTCAGGATTTCTGATCTGAATGGCTGGCACGATGGTAGCATCACAAAACAGAAAGGAAAGGGGTATGGGAGGTGGGGGAGGAAACTAAGCTGCTTTCTTATCTCCCACTAGTAGGTTATTGTGATACGATAAAGAAAGCACAAACATAACTTGTGATAAAGGATGGACTTATTTTGGAAAAGTCCTTTTTAAAAAAGGTTTTAACAAAAAGACACTCTCTTTATAAAACTCACTATTTATTTTGACTGTATACATTTATTCGGCTTAAAATTATCAAGTATTTTCCCTTTAGCCTTTGCCAGTTACTAATGACTGTATCTTCCAAAAGTCACATGAGAAGTGCTGATAAACTGCTTGTGTTCCTGTTGATCATGGACCAGGCTTATCTCTTTTAGAGAACAAAACTGCGAAGTTAGATCTCTGATAAAGTCTTTGTTCTATATTGACACAGGCCTCTTATAGTGAAATTGTTTTTAAGGTGGTGAGGGGGGTGCATGTTGTGTTTCTTTTGTTGGAAAAATACAGTGTGTAATCATTAAACAGCCGGTGCTATTGGAAGACTCTTTTAGGAGGTATAAATTCAACTGCCCAGAGACGTGAAGGCAGAGTCTCATTTGTATGTTTGAGTCCTGCTTAGACAGGGAAGGTGGGAAGCAAGCTCTGTTCTTTTCTTTCATCTTTCTAAGTGGACATTTTCCAGTATCTTCTGCATAAACTAACAGTGCAAATACCAACTGTGGAGGATGTAGGATTTTTTTTTAAGGTTAGTAACCCTAAGTTTCCCCTTGAATTAACTATTATATCTCTCTTGTTACACTGCTCCTTTTCTGACTGTACCCAAAGTAAAATAATCTTCCTACCATGGATTCATCTCCAGCAAAGTTTCTTAAAGTCAACAATTAATTGCACAATTTATCTTCTGCACAACCACAAGTGAGTGGTCAGTATCACGGTCACTCATGGAAAGACGTAAAGTGTCAGCTGATCCTAAATTCATGTTTTTAGCACTGTACTTTGTCTTGTCTCCAACTTCTGTCTCTCCACATTGAAGGGCAGGTGACATGATGTCTTCTTAGTCATTCAAATCCAATAACTTTTAATCTGAAGGTTAAGTAGTGAGATATAAACTAAGAGATGATAATATCAATTTTATGTTCACTGAAGGGCACAATATACCTCTTTCTAGTAGAGGGAAAATTGTGCGTAAAATGTCTTTTGCTTTTTAACAGCAGGGTTGTGTCTCTCAGAGCCAAAGGAAAAGAGATTTTTGGAAAAATTTAATAAAATAAGATGTAGCATCCTAAAGCAGGCAAAAGTGGCTTTTTATTATTATAATTATTAAGTATTAATTTTTCAAGGCTGTATGGTACAAAGTAGTTCCCTTTTTTAATAGCCTTTTGTATTGACTCTTTCTATCCTCTCTACGAACTCAACAACCTTTTACAAGGTTAAAGACTGGGAGAGAATGACATAATGCTCATTCTTTCCTGACTATTTTTGGTCCTAATGTGTATGATAAATAATACTGTGATAGTATTGCTTACCTTCCCTCATTTTTTCCCTCCTACTGGTGATATTTCCATTTCAGCTCAATAGGAATTCGACATCCAAAAGTACTAAGTGGAAAGAGCCTTTACGATGTGCATTTTTATTATGATATTCTGATTATCTCATTAGATTTATATTTGTCTTATAAACACGTTTAGTGCTATGTATTATATGTATATATCATGTATATTTATATAGATTTACTGTATTATTAGTATTTTGAAGACAAAAAGCATCATGCATCAGCTGAGTATGTGATAGTCATAATTGTCAAGATATATTCTGTAATGTAGTGATTCACAATTATGATTGTCAGGATAGTATTCTGGAAATAATTTTAAATTTGTTTTAGCTATTAGTTTAGTACCTTTACTGGGTAGGTTCTAGGTACAAGATACTGTGTTTGCCTGCTGACTAGATCAGGAATCAGCAAACTACAGCCTTCAGGCCAATTCCAGCCTGCCACCTAGTTTTGTAAGTAAAAGTTCTGTTGATGTAACACAGCTACAACTGCTTGCTTACTGTTGTCCATGGCTACTTTCATGCCACAACAGCAGAGGTGAATTGCTACAACAGAGACCATATGGCCCACAAAGCCTAACATACTTATTATCTGTCCCTTGACAGGAAAAGATTGTCGACCTCTGGATTAATGAATGGAGGATGTGGCAGGATTTTCCTTCCAGAACCTTCTCTTTGTAGTGACAAAAGTTAGGGCACATCCGACATTCTTTTTAAAATTATCCCTCAATAACAACAAATATATATATAATATATATATATATATTATATATATATATATAATTTAAGACTGTTTTGCCATTTCTAGAGTGTAAAAATGACTTGTAGGTGTCATCGTACTTCCAGAGTTTCTTTCTAAACATTTAACTGATATCTTACAGATTAGAAGTTTTGGCATCTTTGGTGATTAAAAGAATCATCAGCAAGCCTACTAAGAAAATGAAGGCTGGACTCGATGAGTCACTCAAAGAGCAGATGTCCTTGGCCGTGGCTTCCTTACCAAAGAAAATTAACATAAAAACCTAGCATATCTTATGTTCATAGTCCCATGGTCAGCCAGAAAATGCAAAGAAATATTATCCTGAATATCTTCCTGGGTTCAGAGAATTTGTAATCTAATTGAGGTGCAACAAGACATAAACATATGCATTAAGTATCAATAAAAATTTTGAAGCAGATGAAGACAAACTGTAAAGGAGATGCATATGACTCATCAATAGATGAGTGATTTAGGCAATAAATCTTCAGTAGCCCAGAGAAGAAGAATTTGTGTCTATGTTGGTGAGATTTTTGAAGGCCTTGATGAAATTAGGAAACTGTAACTCAGTCTCTGCACATCTGCTGGTCTCTTTTAATTCTTTCAATTGGGAAGTAATGGATGAAAGATATACACTGATCTATATGGGTTTGGCTTGTGACTTAAATAATAAATGCCCCAAAGATGTGTCTTTGCCATTTTGCCGTTTTTAATTCTGAGATAAGCAAGGTTGGATTTGTGCTGTGGAGCAACTGGAAGCGTATGGTGAGTGGAGGTGTTTTTATACTGGACCCTACCATCTGAGCTTATTGGCCTCCAGGAAATGGTACGTGGCCTCTTTATACAGACATTGCCTGAGTTGAATATATGATTTCCAGGGATTAGATAAGAGCTGACAAGTCTGCTTATTGGTTGGTGGTGTCCATATTTCACATACTTTTGTATTGAACTTTAGCTTATTTACCTCTATTCATCATGTAGTTAGAATAATTGAAACCATAATGCCCAATTTTAAAATATTCTTCAAGTGTGAAGACATGTACTGAATTCAGTTATTTATTCAGTTATTTACTGGCAGTATTTCCGAGGAGATGGCATTGGCCTAGTGTTTTCTCCCTTCCAACCTTTTTTCTTTCCTTTCTTACTTTCTTATTTGATTCTGTTTTTAAGTTTGTTATCAGATGACTCATTAGATCTCACAATTAGTGAAAATCTGTTCAGTCTTCCATGGTAGGTGGGTTGCTGAGACATAGACCATGTCTTTAATACCATCAGTCTTACATTTTGCAGGCTTATGGTCCTTCTTTTGAGAATTTCATGAAACCCAAACAACTTTTATTCCGAAAAATGTGTATATGTGTGTGTTTGTATGTAATTTTCTAATTACAATTTCATATACATCGTGTCCCACTCCACCTCCCAAAAAACATTATATAGTCCATACTGTATGTTAATTAGATTTGCTAACTGGTTCGGTGTTTTGACAAATGTTCCTAGACTTTTCTATGATTAACTGATGTTAAGTTTATTAGTAAACCTATCTTTAATTTGGAAAAGGTTTCCTCTTTTGGCTCTAAATGCTTACCAATGTGTCCCTGGAATTATTTCTGAGATATTTTAAATGTAGCACTATAAATGCCAGCTCCGAAGCAAACACTGGAAAGTCAGGTCATATAAAGCAATCTGTACTAAGAGCCATTTTATGTCTATGCAAATGGCAATCACCAGATTTACACACTCTTGAACTCTCCTAACTACAAAAACGTATAAACTCGTTGGAAGGTCGTTGATAAATCAGCAAAGATTACAATAAGTGACACATAGCACGGGCACCCCCTTATGTCACTGATGGGAGCATAAGATTGAGCAGCCCTTTTGGGGGGCAGTTTGACTTTGGGCATTAAGAGGCTTAAAGCAGCTCCATCTTTTGATTCAGGGATACAATTTTACTGAGAGTTTATATAGCATTCAGCAGTGGTTGTCATCGGAATCATCTGGAGGAATTCTTAAAAAACAGACTGCTGGTCCTACCACCAGAGTACTTTATTCTGTACATCTGGAATGGCCCCCAAGAATTGGAATTTCTGATATTTCTAACCCATTCTCTGCTGTTGGTTGGAGGACCACATTTGGAGAACTACTGGTGGGAAGTTTAAAATCATGGACTATGGAGCCTGTATGTTTGGCCTGAGTCATGGCTCTGCCACTTACTAGTTGCGTGACTGCAAGGCAGTTAGCTTCTCTGTGCCTCAGTTTACACATCCATCAAATGGAGATAATATTAGGTTGTAATATTCTGAGTTTACACCTAAAGATGTTCATTGTGGTAGTATTTATAATATGAAAAATTAAATATATTGTAAATCTCTGATGTTAGAAGAAAGGTTAGATAAATGGTTGCACATACGTTTTATGTTTGTTGTGTACCCATTAAGAATCACACTCTTATAGAATAATAAGTTAAAATATTATAATAATATAATGATTGGTGGGGAAGGGGAAAAACCTAAAAACATCTGCCACAAAATGTCACCAGTGATTTCTTTTGTCAGTGAGATTATAGTTTATTTTGTATACTTTATACTTTTCCGTACACCCCCAAATTTCTATAGTAATATGTATTACCTTTATAATTCAAAAGAAAAGTTATTCTTAATTTAATTCATATTCACAGTTGGAAAACTTTTATGAGATGTATATAGATGGCAGAGGATACCTGAATCTTGAGCAAATATATATATATATATATATATTATATATATATATATATATATATATATTTTTTTTTTTTTAAAGATTTTTGCATAGGGATCAAGTGATTAAAATTTTTACGGTTATAAGATTCTCTCTCATAACATCTTTAAGTTTTCAGCTACCACTTGTCTGCTCCCTAATGCTCTCTCTCCACAGACCTGCCTGACTTCTGGGTGCCTCCACCATCAAACCTGTCAACCACTAATCATTATTACCTAATATCATCAATTTGTGACAAAATGAATCCTCTGTCAGTAAAAGAAGAGTATAGGTGAAAAAAATCACGTTTTTTTTTTAGATTTCCCCATTCTGAGTTTCTTAGTCTGTGTGGTCTTTACTATGTCTAGTATTCACAGTCATACACAGATGAACGGAGTTGTTTACCCAGTGCATGTTGTTTTTGCTAGGGACAGAGTTCAAGTGCCTTAGGGAGCTGGAAAAGACAGGAGGAACATTTTATTGGAGACATTTTGGAATCCTACTGAGGAGGGTTGAAAACCCACCTCAAGCACTTACTGAATGAGTGAAGTTGGGCAAGTTATGCTATCTCTGTAAGCCTCACTTTTCTCATCTGTAAAGTGGGCAGGAGAGATAACTTTTTGAGAGGGTTGATGTGATAGATATGCTAAGTCATCTATTGGCCTTAGCATAATAGTCAGCCCTTTAAAACGTGCTCATTACACTGTTATCGTCCTTGCTCAGCATCTTTTAAGGACAGGGAAAAGCCTTGGCTGAAAGTCTTAGGGGCCCGAAGGTGGAGGCCAGCCAGGAGGGAACCAGGTTGTTTCTCAGGACTGTTCCATTTTCAGCCTACCCCACCCACTTTATACTCAAATCCAATCACCTTAGGATATTTTAGACATTCACTTTGGAGACTTCCAAGGAGAACCCTCCTCCATGAATACAGGAATTCTCGTGTCTTTCCTTGTTGAGGCAATGGATTGAAATAAGCACACAGTCCTGTTTGACAGTCAAACTCTTCATTTAGAAACTGACCTCTACATGAAGACTGTGGGGAACCAGTTCTTGTAGGCAATTAGTGCCCCAATTTACCATTTTCGAAAAGAAAACACATATCCTAATCAATACAGAATTTCTCCATGCCTACTAGCGATATTACTGAAGGGGCCCCACACACAAATGTTTCAAATTTAGAGACACAGTTAAGGACACAGTTTTGCCTCCAGAATCTGAATTGAATCAGGGTTTTATTTCAGATAAAATCTTTGGGGCTCATAACTTAAAAAACACAACTTTTACTGGCATTACGCAATTTGCCATGGGTCATTTAGCGAAATGTTTGTATATGTAAGCCCAGGTTCTTCTTTTAAAAAAAGGAAGGGTGGAGGGTGGGGATTGGATTTTGCTAAAATCCAGGTGGCGTTTCAGTTTATATTTAATTTTAATTGGAAATCAAATACAGGCAAGGGAGAAAAAAAATCTACCATGTTTTCTTTACTAAGAGTATCCTTTGGGGAGAGGAAGGACACTGCCAGCCAGATTTTAAGAAGCAGATTTTTTATTGGTATGTCTATTTTTTTCTGGCTAAATTTTTGTTCCTGCATTTTTTTTTAACATTAAGTTTTTACACATGGCAATGATTTTTGTCTCAGTGCCTCTTGCTGCTCTCTCTCCGTATTTTCCATGGAATTAGTACCTAGAACCAGGATAGCCAATAATGACATACTACACATAACCAATAGCTTCCCTAGGCTGTTACCTGGTGAGCCCCCTTTTTTTGGTTCCAGTCTGAGATAATATTTGATGCTTGTGACCTGTCTTGATTTCTGGAAGGCTAGGGAAGTTTCTGAAGAATTGAGAGCAAGAAAAAAAAAAAAGGAGTTTTTTTTAAAGCTAGAATTTTGGAAGGTCCTCCAATTTGTGTGTATAACTAGCTATAGGTGCATCTTGTAAAACTCCCATAAAATATTGGCAGAGAGACTATGGCACAATTAGGGAATGGTTATTGAGTGTACTAGAAGAGGTGGCGAGACAGTCACTTAACTCTACCACTGCCCTACAAAATATTCATCCCATATGCCAAAACTCAGTGAAATCCTCAGTATTGGCTCTGTGTAAGGCTTGGTGTAATTCAGATGTTTTCAATTGGAGGTTGAATACCAAATAATTTTGAATTTTCTCTTGCTCAGTTAATTACACATTTGTTGTAGAAAAATTAGAAGATGCAGCTAAGAAACAGAAAAATAAAACTATATTGCTCGCTATTTTATAAAGATAATGTCTGTTAACATTTTGGTGGACATCCTCTCACCTTTTTCATAAAAATCATGTCTTTACATTTTATGTCCTTCTCATTCCCACAATAAAACTTCATAGATTAAAAGAAAAAAAAATAGCTGGCAATAATGTTGCTTATCAGTGAGAATTGTTAGGATTGATTCTCTCATGTGGTGATTTGTTTTTTCATCTTAATTTTAATTTCACATTTTCTGTGTTTACAGTTTTAGTGGCAAATTTGTGTTCTTAGTTTCAAATTTCATAGTTTATGGTCTAATTTCCTAACTTTCTCCCCTTCACTTTCTCGTCGCTTTGTCAGCTTTTCTGCACTTAGGCACAATCCTCAAAAATTACTTTTAAGAGGAAACATTGAACATGGTATGAAAATTGGTTGGCCATCCTATTTTCAATAAATAAGTACATTTCTTTTTATTGAAAATACTATCCATCCCTATTGTCACAGGTTTTGATAGGCTTCAAATTAACTAATATCAATAGTAGTAATAGTGATAGCAAAATCTATCAAAAGTATCCTTTCTCCCAGACTCATGCAGTTCATTTTCACAAGTGCCCTGTTAGCTTTGAGTATTTAAAAATTCCTACTCTATACTGGAGTCTGGGAAGGGGGAAGGGGAGGGATACAAAATCACAGTTAGATGGGAGAAATAAGCTGTTGTCTTCTGTAACACTGTAGCGTGACTATAGTTAACAATGTATTGTATAATTTCAAATAGCTAGAAGAGAGGATTTTGAATGTTCTTACCATAGAGAAATGATAAAAGTTTGAGATGGTGTACGTGCTCATTACCCCGTTGTGATCCTTACTCATTGTATGCATGTATTCAGATATCCCATCGTAACCCTTAAGTATGGACAATTACTATGTTTCAATTAAAAATTAAAATTTGTTTTAAATATATGAAAATTCCTATCCCACACAGTAAGAAACTTAATTAGCTGCCCACTTTCGTTCACCCAGTTTATAACTGGACTAGTCCAGATTTTGACCCACATCTGCGAGACTCCAGACCCTGAGCTGTTTATCAGAGCTTCAGTTCATTCTGAAAAAAATTGCTCTCGTTTTGCTAGCCCCCCCTCCCACATTGTGAGTACCCTAAAATGTTTTCTCATTCAGAACTCTTCCATTTCAACCCATCGTTTCTTGCTGAGTCCAGAAAGAAAACACTAAATATTCCCATAGACAGCAGCTTTTCCATTTTCACCCCATCCTATTTTCAGATTGAGGCCTTATTTTTAGCAAACATGCCCAATTTACTCTTAAGCAGCGGTGCCTTATAGCTTGAGTTGATTTCTTTTCAAAGTGAGAGAGTCTTGCTCTCCACACCTGTCGCCCTGCATCCTTCCAGTGAACACCCAAGCCTGGCACACCCTGACAGAAGTGAGCTTAATGCCTCCTTATTCTAAAAACACTTCGATTGGAAGGCCTTTGTTTCACTACAGAAACAGTAGAAAGTCGGCAGTGCTTCTGGTGGAGTTTACAGCATGCTGCAGGCAATAAAGCGAAAGCATGAGGGTTTTCAAAGATCTGAACCATGCCTCCAACTGAACCATGCCTCCAACTGAAAACTTTTCTTTTTAGATTGCTGTCTCCTTTGACTAGTCAGGGGGATGGAAGTGTTGCTTTCAAGAAATGGGAAATCTGGATTTACTAATAAGGCTGCGTGTAATAAGCTGTAAGCAGTGGTGTTTGCAATAGATATTTTATAGACAACTTAAAAGCAGTCATTTTGGGTTTGACAAGTTCCCCTTTCTTGCTGTTGTGTTTGGATACATGGAACCAGAACCAGTTAAACTGCAGACTTTCTCCAGGTGCCCCAAACAGCTGTCAGAGACTGACAGGACAAGGGAAATACCTTCTGTGTTTTCTTAGTATTATATAACAGGCTTGAACCTTTTTCCCAACTAACAAAAACGTATTTGGATAAAATATTTCTGGTTCCTTGTGTTTCTTGAGGAAATTATTCACCCAGCTACACGGATTAATGAGTTAGTCCTTTTGAAGTTGCCACAGTTGTTTTCATTGTTTTAATATCTGGGAAGAGTGGATTCTTTTGCTTTAAGAGTGATTAGCTCTGTTGACAAAATGTCCTTTGCTCCCTGAGTGGTATTTTGTGTTCCTGTTTCTGTGTCTCACCCGCTTTGCTCACATCGAACACTGCTCCAGTCAACAAAGAACCAACACCTAGCACAATACGTAAACGACGGTACCCACGAAGGATGTGTGAGAAGACTTGGGGCAGGGAGTTTTAAAGATTCATAACCTACAAGTCAAACTGTGTACATTTCTCTAGCAGCAAAAGCATATGTTTGTTTCCTGTTTAGGAAATAGCCTTTACCTTTCATGGCTTATTTTATGAAGTGGACTAATTACACGAGTCCTCACTTTACCATTAAACCAACTAATGTGTTAGTTGGTCACTGTTCTGGACAGCACAAAAGCCCAATACCAAGCTGCAGAGGACCATTTTTATCTTTATCTCTCTCTCACCTTTAAAAACAAGCTGACGGGTCTGCTTTTTGGCAAGAACAGCAGAGCAGGCGAAAAGCAATCTTATTTGAAGAAAAGTCGTAATTTGAAAATCTCCCACATTGGGGCTGCTGTTTGAGAGGCAAGGAGCCTCAGTTCCTCGAAGGTGTCTCCATGGCCACATCTATGTTATCACTGCAAAAAAGGACACACTCGGTGGGCTGAAAAAGAAAATCAAGCTATTTCCATTCCCAGTACGAGGAGCTGAAGTACATATCCATTTCTGGGTGGCTCAGATATTTGCTCCTAAAGCTTCTTTGAAAGTCCAAAGTAGGTCTCTCTTCTCTCCAGTCCCCTGTGGGCTCAACTCTTCCAGAAAATTTTATTGGGCCTCCATCTCTCCTAAAAATTCTTTTTATATTTATTCCTCTCTTAAAATCTATACCTCCTATAGTCATGATAATAGTCACTTCATTTTGTCCCTTTAACACACATTTATCTGCTCCACCTTGATGGCACGTGCAGTCCTCCCTCCGCTCCGCACCCCCAGTGTATAGGGACGTGCATGCACACACGTCATGTATGCGCTTTTCTCCTTGTTCTTCCCCTGTAGAGTGATAGAATTTTTTAAATTCCTTAAATGATCCAGCCTCACATTTTATGGATGAAGAAACTAAACTCAGACAAAATAAAGGCTTTGTCCTGTGATTAACTTTTGCATGGATGCTCCTGATGTATTTAGAAACACTCTTGTGGGGTATGATGTGGACCCTTCCGTGATCTGTGTGGATGGATGAAATCAGAAACTTTATTCCCATGGTTCCCAATACCATAACAACAACGTTCCATACACAGAGTAAGTCTGTGACTGTGTGTGAACATTGCATCTACTTTTACGTTTTTATTAATTATTGGGAAATGGTTTTTTTCCTCATCGCAGTCATCTTTCTAGAACAGGGATCAACAAGCTTTAAATTTAAATTTTCTTTAAATAGTACAATTTTTTGGCTTTGCTGGCTATTCCGTCTCTGTCACAAATACTCTGTGTGAAAGCAGCCATATATATTACATAAGTAAATGGGTATAGCTGTGTTCCAATAAAACTTTATTTACAGAAACAATGGAGGACTGGATTTGACCCGCGGGCAGTGGTTTGCCAACGCCTGTCCCAGACCGTCCATAGGTGGTGGCGCAAGGAAACTGTTTCTGTGTAGCAAGTGGGAGAGTTCCTCTGCTAGTCAGAGGATGCTTTACGATTGATCACTTTTTATTTTTTCACTTTCTTCTTTAAAAAAAAAAAAAAAACTCCCTATTTCATACTTCCCACCATGGTTTCTTTCCCAATTCCCATTCTTTAAAGCCTCTTTCACTGTGGTTATCCTGGTGACTACAAGCCCACATTTTCTTGAGTGCTGTTGGGAAAGAAACTTAGATTTCCCAGAATATGCCAGCAATCCCTGGTGACTTCAGCCCTCATCTCTGTGTCTCTTTGTTATCAGCAGTGCCAGAGGTAACCTCTGTAATTCCTTCCTAGATATTCATAGTCTTCGTGAACTGGCCTGTGAACCCCCACCCTACCCTCACTTTAAGATTACCTTTCATTGGGTTTCTAAGTAGAATGTGTAGCATCTTAACTTTGAGCCAGGCCTTCTCCTCCTCCTTTTATCCAGCATGTTGCATCAAAAGATGTTCTATCTCTTTTATGTTTCAAATGTTTTTATGCAGGGCAAGAGCTAAGACAAAAAAAGAAGAAGAAAAAAATTTTGTATTGAGACACCATTCTAGAAACTTTGTTAATGGAGACAGGCTAGTGGGGTGTTGGTGGTGAAGAGACAGAGAAAGAGGAAGAGACTTTGGAGTTGAGAGAGTGAAATTGAAATGACTTGCTGGCTGATTATTCCTATTAAACCACATCAATTTTTCGGCAGACTTTAGGGATACTGACTCATGTTCTTAGGCAATAGATGAGAAACTCCTTCTGTGGTAGAAAAAAAATAAAGGTGACTCTCCGACCAAAAGGGAAAAAGAAGTCTGTAAAATGCAAGGGCTCTGCAAATATGGTCTGACAGTGTTGATAATGGTTCTCAGCTGGCCTGGGTTTGTGTGTTGCTGCTAGAACTTACCTTGTGCTTTGAAGCAAGTTGCCGCTGACTCTCTGGATTCTAGTTCATCTCTAAGGTTCCTTTTGCCCCTGAAATTGTGTGCTGTTTTCTCTCTTTACTTTCTAAAGACACTAGAAATCAGGCTGTGTTTTAGATATTTGGTGCTTCAGTGATTTTTGGAAAATGTGGTACCTAACAAATCGCCAGTCCTTAAAACATGAAATTCCAAGCAACCAATGAAGTTTCTGAGCAACAAATGAAAATACCAAGAATGAATCAAGAAGGAAGAGAGAAGGAAATCCTAATTTTGAATACAGGACCAATCAGCAAAGTGGGATACAAAACTTGGGGTCAGCAAACCTGGAATTCATAGTCCCTGCCCTGCCACCTTCTAGCTCAGTGAGCTTAGGTAGCCGCTTAGCCTCAGTTTCTCCATCTGTAAAATAAGATTAGTAAGTACTCTGCACACTTCTGAGGGATATTAGGAGAAGCAAATGAAGTGTTACAGGTAAAGGTGCTTGGGAAGCAGCGCAACACTGTGTAAAGGTGTAGGGTGTTGCCATTACTGGATGCTGTTGTCATTTTCATTGTATTCTTTGAGGCTCCCACATATTCCCAACCCCAAAGGATTCCCTTGGGGCCACTCATGCTCCATGACTGTGGGAATCTGGTCCCTTGGGATTTCCATTCAGTAATTCTGCACATAACCAACAGGGCATTAAAAGCGGGCATGCATCTATTTTTTTCAAGGTTTTTATTTTTATTCTCTTTTATTTCTTTATTGTAGTGTGTCAGAAACTTTTAGTTTTAAAACAAAAGGCACTGTATGTGAATTTTCTTTTATAAAAAAATGGAGGACCAACCAAGAGCTTCCTGAAAACAAAAGCTGTGTTTCCATGATTAAGCAAAGGAGGCTACATGAGATTTGGCAGGAAGGATAACGGGTTGGGTTGTTACTTATCAAAGGAATATTTGCTGTTGGCCTTAGTATAATAATGTTAATGAGATTATTAGGTGGGGGAGATTTTCAATAAATAATTGATAAGGATTAGAAAGTGCTTTTTCTGCAAATAAACTTCAGCATAATTAATATTCATGGACCCTGTTTGTCAACAGAAAAATGTAAATGAAGAGCGGGTCCCATCACCAGACACTCGTCCTGAAGGACATCTGTAAGATAAGGGTTAAAGAGGGAGAAAAGCTGAATGCAGAGGCCTGGCCCAGACTCCAGCCTGTGTGTGTGTGTCAATATAACTTTTCACATCTCTGCATACACATTTTTCCAGTCTGTGTCTTCCTCTGAAAGAAACCCCCAAATTCAGGTCGCTAATAGATTGTTGTTTGCAAGTATGAAGGACAGAGGAGGTAAGAGAGAAGGCAGCTCGCTAACGCAAAAGCAGTGTCCTGAAAGTCACTTTTATTTCTTATTTATAATCTATATGCACAGTCTGGATAATAGATGACACCGCTCATTCAGTATTTTAACTTCAAAGCAGAGAGAAGGCATGGATGACAGAGCCCGGAGCGGGAATACAAAGGTACTAACAAGAGGAAAAACGCCTGTTTACGGGACCGCATTTGTTAGCACGCTCTCCTCAGATATTGTTCCCCCAGGAGCAGCGAGAATATGGCAGTGCGAACAATGATTTAACATCTGAAAATGGTACTTAAAGAGTTGCTGTCTGGTAGTAATGTGATGAAGGCTTCTGAAGGGAACCTGGGGACTTCATTTCTTCTATTTATCTATATGTCTCTCTGGTTTTAGTCAGCAGTAATTGCATATTTAACCCCTCAAATAGCTTTAACCCTTGCAGTGCCAACTTTTTATCCTATATGAAATGGGCTTTCATCCCTGCAAAGGCAGGCTTTGGAATTCCCTTGCCAAAAGTTATTTAAATAGAAAAAATGTGAGAGTGTGTGTGTTTGGATGGATGGATGGATGGATGGATGAAGTTATAGCAGCACTTTGCAATTGGATTTAAATAAACAAGTATACCCTATCTTCCCTGTTTGGAAGAAAAGCAGTTAAAATACAGATATTAAGAGGAATGGAACCTTGAATAGAAAGAATAAAAGAAAGAAAGAATGACCAGAACAACCACATTGTTATTTTGCATTCATCATGGCTTGAGTTCAGAGAGGAAAGAGAAGGAGCCATAGGAGAAAGTCATACATGGACACTAAATCAAGAGTAGAAACTTGCCGCTTGCCTCAGCAATATGGTGTTCTCAATTAGTGGTCGTTCTGGGAGGCCTGCTTAACAGCTTATGCGAAACAAATATTAACACAAATTGTATAATTACATCAAAATCCCAAATTCCTCAAAGATGCAAAATGGTTTTCAGCTCAAAATATGCGAGCAATAAAACATCCTATAGTCAAAAGAAGCGCACTCCAAGGAAACCATGAGACTGGATCCGAGCGACTTTCACAGTTTATTTTCATGGTATTTAAATTATGATACCAGTGGGTATTTTTAATTAGTGTGCACTTGTCTACATAAGCCATGTTGGCAAATTTGACTCATTCATACAGTAGTTGCTGTAAAAGAGGCCAGCACAGCCTGCAGGAATTAAAATTAAAAGTTTCTGCAAGCTGTTGTCGACATGACCATATCTCATTAACTTTAAAAATGGAGATTATTTGCCTGAAAGCTTGATTTGACTAACAGTAATCAAATATTAGGCTCAACGGAGTGAGGGGGGGCATCATTGTTGTGATATATACCGCTAAGTGTTTTGCAGTTCACTTTAAATAGCAGTATAAGATTTTTGTTTTGACAAAAGAGATAGAAAAGAGAAACAGACATATGGCCTCGAAAGTATTATTAGGATTTTTTAAATTTTAGATTAAGACTCATTATTTACTAAGTTTTCTGAAGATAAATATGATTGTGCTGATTACCAATTCTTCTCTCATTAAGTTGGCAAATTAATTATCTGGAGTAGCTTCCTCTGCTTGATCAAAGTTTAAGTATTGGAAATGGGGCCCATCTCATGATTACCTTTTCCTTTTTCAACTGGTTAATTGGCATGAACCTTAAATTTGTACATTGATTCATCCCATTGTTTTAACTAAATATGATGAAGGAGGTTGTAAAATGGTGCATAAAATAAACCAAAATAGAAGAACCCTTTTCTTATCTCATCTACTCTTTTAATAGCTTGTTATTTGAATTAGGCATCTGAGCAAAAAAAAATCTCTTTTTGCCAGTAATTAAGGAGTCTCATGTTAAAAACTTAAAAGTTACTGAAATATGGTAGACATGGTCTTGTTTTAGATCTTCTTTTATATTTTCACATGCGCAAGGGAACATTTGTAATGCATAAGGGTGTAAACTAAGATGAAGATACATTTGGGGGGGAAGGAAAGAAAAAAGGTGTAGTTAAAAGACAGAAGATAAAGTCTTATGCCTTTTTATGTCTTTGAACTGAGAACATGCTCTGCATTTTACTAAAGGGACATGAGGCTAGAATGTAAGTAACTGGTTTTTGCATTAGGCTCTCCCTGGAGGTAGCAGAAAAATATCATGTCCCTGCATGAAATGCGAATGTGAAATCTACCAGAAAGAAATATTTATGACCATTTTATGCTTGATTAGGCTTGGATGACATCTGTTAGAAGACAGGGACTGGACAAAGAGAGAGACGCTCGGGGGCAAATGTTAACGGAGTTGTTTAGACAACGCTAGGGCAGAGGCGTCCATTTACTGCCAGGCAAAACACAGGAATTGTGTTAGCAAAGTGCAGCTGACAAGCATCGACTGTGATGGAGACACTGTAAACTGACTCGATGAAATAGTCACATACAGCTGTCGATAGTCACCGCACCGTCTCTGTTTATGAGGAGGTATCTAGGCTAAACCCCAATCTAGTAACTTCAAGGGAGCTGGCACCTTAATAAAGTTACATAAATGTGACTCAGCTATAAAAGAAGACCATCTACACTTTCTCAAGTGAGTTTTAAATTCTTCTCCCATGCGGACCTAGCAGTACCAGGAGACACTTCTGTGTTTCTCAGTGAGAGGAGAATTAATTAAATCACAAACTTACCTCTGTACCCTTCTACAACCTAAGTTTCTTTCCTTATCTTAAATTTCCCGTTTAAAAAAAAAAAAATGCGGGACCTTAGCTTGGTTGTATAGAAGTACTTCATCACTTTAAACAGTGCAAACGTTTGCCTAAAAACGAGAATAAAAGAAAGTTTTCTAGCACAGGCAAACATTTTATCAATTGTTAAACATTTCACTGTTAAAAGTAAGTGCTGTTTGTCTGAAAAAATGGATTGAGGTATGAGCAGTTATTTTTCATTCTGGTTCTTTTCCCAGCTTCTTTTCCTGTAAATTTTCTCTGTCTGGAATGCTGATGGGAAATGTTATTTTGTTTTTGTTTGCAGCAGTTCTGTTGTTTTGATTTTGTCTGAGTGGTATGGAAAACAGTACGTCACTTAGAGTGGGTGTTTTGTCTACCGGCCATTTGGCCATTGCACATATATTTCTCATACTTATTACATGATGACAAGGGAACCAAAAAGGCACAATTTTCCAGTTGAATTTTTCTTTCCAGTTTAATAATCGTGAAAAAAGAAAACAAAGTAAATAGATTTAGCAGTTTGATGGTACTCACAATGTGACAGCTGACTTTAGGTGTAGTATTTTTTTTTTCTTGGGGTTGAGGAGGTATTTAGATGAAGGTCAGATGAATGCATATATCAGTTTCTATAACAAACTGCATGTGGATAGCATTTCACATTTTGCATAGAGTTGTGAATGCTGTAATTTAAGTAGGAAAATTCATAAAAGGATAATAAACAATTTTAATATCATTCCTGTGATTAGCTTGGGGTACTCTTGCCCTGGTTTTAGGCCACATGTAACAAAACCTCTATCAATAAATGTATTTTAATTAAAATGCTTCAAAATGAAATTTGGATGAAAACCCAGAATACAAATCTTGAAGAATAACTTAAGGCTGTTTACTGGCTCAGTTTGGACATGCTTTATCAGAAATCATTCTCAGCATTTGCAGTGTTAAGGAACATATTGCAAGAGTGTAGAAGTTAGCTCTACAAGTAAGTAATTTTTGGTGTGATACAAAAATATAAAATGGGAACGATGATTAATTTTTCAATTTCTCTCTGCAGATATCTAATCATTGTACCCATAGACCGCCAAAGGCTCCCATTAAAGATTTAAAATGCAAGAGGAAGGTAGAATCCAAAAGATGGGATTTGGGATTAAATAATGTAAAATAACTGCAGGGCAGTAGTGAAATAAAAGCTATTGGCACAATAAGAGATTCTCTTAAGACTTTTTGAGATCCACTTAAAATACTGACACCAACTTATAGACTATGCCAAAGATGTAATATTAATAAAATTATTTATAACTCTGATTAAACTGTGAAACTATTCTTTTTTGTCTTTCAGACATTAGCTTACCAAATAATAATAATAATAATAATGAATAATAACAGTAACAACAGACTCTCAGAAGAGCTCTATGAAAATGCACAAGTGCTTTCTTACATTTTAAATATTGCCCTTTTATTAAAGGATATTGCCCGCAATGTTATACTAAAATGTGTTGCTTCTTCCTTGAGGGTTTTAGTTTTTGATGGGTAAATGCAATGTTTGGGGGTGTATGTACAGCATGATTTTGTTTAAATCAAAGGAACTTTTATAATGCTGGAAGAAGGAGACATTGCCGCCTTGGTGTATAAAAGCTGTCAGTAAGGTCCAGCGGGCTTCTCCAAGCTCCGCTGTCCTGTCTTTATCGCTTTGCTCAGTTCCACATAATAACATCTTCATCTGAGATTGCTGTGGCACAGGGGAACTGCATTTGTTGATCAAATTTGGCTGGATAACACTGTGATCTCGTATCCTGAAGTGCGGAGATGTGCCTGGAATATGTAAGTGCAAAGCCAGCCTCTTGATTGATTGATTCTGCCTGTCACAGAACAAGATAACCGGATCAGTAAATACCCTGTGCACTTCACCATCATCTCCACAATCAAAAGTGAGGGCATCATGGGGCTGGAAAACACCAGGGCAGGATGGGAACGCACACATTTCAGAAGGATGGACAGGAACATGTATATGTATACATACACACACACCCAAACGCAAAGAAAATTCTTTGTGTGTGGTTTCTTAGAAGAGAAAAGCCTAAAAAAGGGTATTTTCTGTGTGTTTAGAATGCTTCCTACTTAGAAAAACAAGAGTTTATTTTGCAACTGTCATCTTGGAGGTGTTCAACATTTATCATAAAAAATTGTTATTTGAGTTTTGTTTACAGAGGAGATTTAGAATGCAGATTAGGGAAACAGAGCTGGATAAGAGGTCAGTAGTGGTCTCAAGCACAAAAGGAGCTTACACCCAAGATTTGCTCCTATTAAAATAAACTTTTTGTTTAAACAGATGGGCCAAACACATGTAAACAAGTTGTTTAAACTTTTACTAAATTCCCAGGGAGTGCCTTTCAAAATTAGCATGGGTTGCCAAATTTGGTGTTTAATTACACAGAGAGTTCAAGGAAAGTTTAAGGAAGGGAACTGTGTGAGCCTTTGGGAAATGGGGTGTTGACAGGTCACCAGGTGTCATACGTTATTCATGGCACCATGATGGTCCCGCTAATGGCACTTGTCACTGTCTTGCTTATGTTGCATCTTGTGCACTTGCTCTTTTCTCCTGTAAGACTATAAGGTCCTTGAAGGCAAGGATTGCCTTTTATTTATTTATTTATTTATTTATTTAGTCTTTTTTGTGACCAGCACTCAGCCAGTGAGTGCACTGGTCATTCCTATATAGGATCCGAACCCGCGGCGGGAGCGTTGCCGCGCTCCCAGCGCCGCACTCTCCCGAGTGCGCCACGGGCTCGGCCCAAGGATTGCCTTTTATTCCTGTGTCTAGGCACCCCCTTTTCCTGGAAGACTGCCCTGTACATAGCAAGTGAGTGAAGAAGGGTTAGTGTTGGGCTCTCAAATATTTCTCAGATTATTACTTCTGAGATATTATTGATCTCTAAAATTTGAGTAGTGTTATCACCTAGAGTCATTCGTTTTGAGAACTTTATTTTCTTAATGTCAAGTAGTCCAGTGAGTCTTTACTCTTCTGTTTCCATGCTGTTAACTGGAAGGTTGAGATCAGTTGCTTAAACACGTGGTTTCTGTTACTACCAGCTACACACAGTTGCTTGATGATAGTGTTGCTTCTCATTCTACAGCCTGGACCAGTGACTGATGGAGCTTTGTTGCCCACCTTTCACGTGAATTTTGCACAGACCTCCAAGTGGTTTATGGCATTCCATGTAGCCTTCTGGTTGTCTTGGATGCCTCTGGGATGGGTGATATCTAGGACATTGTAGGCATTTTTTTTTTTCTGTTGTGTTTGACTTGAATCAACACCTACCCCCTTCCTCTTTAGTAATTTGCCCACATGGGTCACATGGCAAATTTTAGGCAACGTGGGCTAGAACCAGTCATTAAGTCAAGAAACTTCAGTTTCTGAAGAAATTTCTCCTGTGAAAGGTGTACCTTAGTTAAAACAAACATTTCAATAGAGATTTTTATATAGGGAAACCAGTTCTCACACTTAAGAAAAAACCATTACCAATTTTGAAATGTCTGGTTAGTCCTTTGTGACTTACTTATTTTTTTATTCGAAATGATTAAAAATGCCTTTTGGCAGAATTGGCCCCCTTTCTTAATTTTTTGAATATAAAGGCAGCTTAAATGAGTTTAATGTGCTTTAAACAAAAAAATTTGTGAGGTGCTGATGATTTTAGAGAAGTCATTCTGGGAAGCAGGTTTGATTTTTTACGAAAAAGAGTGGCGTTCCCTTTCAATTTGGTGAAAGCTATTCCTAGTAACGTTTTATAAAATCATTTTCTTTTCAGGGTGTGTTTTATTTCCTTTCCATCCCTTTCAGGAAAGAGAAAGTGTTTTATTGGATATTTTTGTTTCAGTCCTTGTTTCCATTATTTTTGCCAGAATTCATGGGAGTTCACTTTTCATTTAAATGCCTGAAATATTCCTTGAAGAATCTGCATTTTGGGACAACTAGGAAAAGAGCTATGTAAATTAGTTCAAGGAAGAAAAAACAGTTGCTACTCTGTCCTTCTTAACCACTCATTTTTTCCTTAACTTTATAATTTTGGAGGCAAATGATTTCAAGTGTAATGAACCAGAGGGTGGGGGGACAGGGGGGTTGTTTGAGTTTGAAGTTCAAAGGTGGTTTGCTGTTGGTTGTGTGATAAAGCAAATCATAGTTCCCAAGTGAAGGGAGAAAGTAAGCTTTAATCATTTAAAGAAAGAAATGGTCAGTAGATTTGTTATAAGAAAACTCAAAATAGGTCTTTAAAAAAATTTGTACTCCTTTGTGAAGTAGTCTTGGCTAAAAGATTTTGGTGAAAATAATATTTCTCAGTTTGTGAATAGACTTTCTATATAAATGTGTTAGTCTTTGGGAATTGATATTAGGTAGTTTCAGTTCTAATGCCATTCACTATTTCTAGCAAAGTGTGTTTTGTTCTGCTTTGAAGTCAACTGTGTTTTCATTACTTTAAATATAATATTCTTTGTTTGTAGGCAGTGCCCATATGTATTTCTAGCCTTTACATGGAACAAAAACCATTTAAGATGGGCTACTCTTTATGTTTGAACCAAATCTATATATTTATTTGGATGTTGGGCTGATTAGATGGGATTTAGCTTTTGTCCATGCAGAATTTTACAGACAGACTCATGTTCAGCTGGGCAGACATTCGGCCCCCGATGCTCTCACAGTTTCTGTAGTGAAGAGAGAGCCCTTTCTCAGCAATATCTGTAGGCTGCTTTCTAACTTTTCTATTGTCATGGGAGAAAAATTTAAAAACTGATTAAAGGGGGGCAAGTGCATTGCTTCTATGAAAATTCTGCTGCTCCAAACCATGAAACTTGTTTGGTTTGGCTGGCCTTTATGGCAAGACTGACATATTTATGTGGAAAGCTCATATTTAATATTTAACTTGGAATTTTACACATAGGAATGATGAAGTAAACAGAAAGCAAGGTTATGTTGTTGTTGTTGATTTTTCTCTGCTTTTTCTGAAATATGAGAAAACATAGAGTGGACAAGTTTCAACCTGGTCACCCCATGTTTGGCCACTGAAATTCATAAATAGCCAAATTCCTTGATAATGCTGTGGAGACTGGGCACTGAGCAGCCACCACGTTTGCTATGCATGAGAGTTAATAAAAATTTTCATTGCTGGAGGAAAGCTTATATACAGTAGTCTGTTTGTCCTGTGTTTCCACCACCTGAGTCACAGCCAAAAAAGCAATTGTCTACTACATATTTCAAACAGATGCTGAGGGGTAGAAGGGGTAAGTAGAATTCACAGCAATAAAATCCTGCTCTCTAAGTTCCCTTGAAGGAAGTGAACTCATAAAATTTTTGCTGCTGACTTATTTGTCCAGTTCTTTGAAGTATTTAACATTAATTTAGCCTACAAATCATTGGCACCTCAATTTTTCATTGAAGTATCAGGGCCTGTTAAAGACGTACCCTGGGTGTGCCTGGAGAAAAAGAATCTGGAAGCAGATCGACTAATTTAACTGCTATTCATGTACATTGTTTTTATTGAAAACAATCTTATGTGCCTTCAAAGTTCTCTAAATCAGAAACCGGTTCTTGAGTTTGTATTTGTTTGTGTACATGATTATAGAAAACACATTTTAGATGGAACACCGGCTTGCTTTTTTCAGTTTCTTTCTACTGCCTGGATACATCTTCTAATGGAGAAAGACGTCCTGATGGTATTTGGAAGAATGATGACAGTAGTAACCGGAATAATAAATGCTACCAGGAAGATTTTATGAAATGTAAAAAATAAAAATGGAGAGATCTACCCTCAATTTAAGTACCCTGTGACTAGAATATCAGCCAACGAGGTACCTCATTCATCCGTGGGCTCTGATAATAACATGTGTGGATGAAGGGGCACTATGTTCCACAGGAAGATTTTTGGGTTCTTTTTCCATCTGTTGGTGATAGCAATAGATGGGTTAGGAATTGCTTATTGTCCACGCTTCCTGAAATAGCTGCATGCCTTCTCTGGACCAGACCCACTCTAGTTCCTTACAGCTTCACAGCTTTGAAATGACCTCTTTTTTAAAGAGCTCAGGAGACCTGAAAGAAGGGAATTGAGGAACTAATGGGTTAAAACAAGCCTCCAGGTGCCAAATGTGTGTGGCCTTTTAATTTTCATCTGACAGTGTGAGGACTTTCCTGACTATTCCTACATATGCACCTACACACACAGGCACGCGTCACCATCCCAACTCCACGCCTGATTTTCATCACAACGTTTATCATTAGCTGAAATTATCCTAGATAGATTTGCTTATGATTTGTCTCTTGCTACTGAATGTAAATTTCAAGATGTGGACCTTGTTTATCACGTTCTGTGCTATATTCCTGATGCTTGGCATGAAGTAGGAACCCAATAAATATCAAATTGGAATGGGGCAGTTATTCCAAAAATCTTAACAATCTTAATGTTGGATGTCTTAATGGGACTAGCTACCCCTTCAGTTAGGATAGAACTTCTGAAAGGATCATATTGATTGATATTGCTTATTTCAGATGAGATATAAAAACAAAGGCTGTGGGAAGCAGTGGTTGATCAGAATTCCAAGCTAGTATTTAGTTGCATTTGTCCTAGTATTTTGGCCAGGTTTCAGTTAGCTAAGTATCTCTTATACCCTATAATTTAGTATATAGTTTCAGCTTTCCAAATAATGGCTTGCTAATGGTAAATGTTGTTTAACTTTCTAATTCAGGGGAGCTACCTGTTCAGCAGAATTTTAAAAATTGTAAATGATGATTGCAACCAGGTTAAAAAGCACTTAAGGTACATTTGGCTGTATGTTTGGCGTCTACTTGGGTCATCCTATGGCTGTCATTATTCTTTTTGAATGTGAACATAAACTGGAGGTAGGGCTTTTCTCAGTTGGTCCAGAACTAAAACTTATCTTTACCAAGCCAGCGTTTCCCTTTTGGGTAAATAATGCATCATTCTTTAGTTAGTCTGATCTGAGATGTTGACTCAGTTTCTCTCCAGTGCCATCAGTTCTTGTATAGGTGTTTATAACTGTTGATTTTTATCCATGTGCTAGTTCTCGCAACTTCTCCAATTCCCTTTAATGACATTTGACTCTTTTGTGAAATCCTACTAAAATTATTCCAGCCACCTTGCAAATGTCTATATCCACTGCTCTTGTTTATTCTGCTCATCACAACTTGATTATTCTCCCTAAAGCACAGCTCTGATCACGTTATTGTCTCGCTTGCTATTTCCTACTAAATTGGGTATAAATTCGGTCACGTGGTATGCAGGAATTAGATGGATTAAAAGTGGCCACACATTCTTTGCCACTCCTTTCATCAAGAGGTGGAGGCTAAGGCCCTTCTCACATTTACTCTGGGCAGCCCTTTTCACTTGCTTTAGGCAATAGCACACAGCAGAAGTGACATTGTGTCCACTCTGGGCCTGGCAACATTCTCCCTTGTTCTCTTGGAACCTGCTTGCCTGCATTATGTAAGGAAGCTCAGGCTAGATGGCTGACTGATGAGAAGCCACTGAAGGGGGTAGGGACATGTGTGAAAGACAGACACGCACAGAGGAGAACTGAAGTACCCACATCTTGGAGGCCCAGTTAAGCTCCCAGGTGAATGCGGTTGCATAAATGACCTTCCCCTTCCCCACAGCCAAAGAATCACCCAGCTGAGCCCAGCCAATCCCCAGTATTTTGAGAAAAAAACAGATTGTTATTTTAAGTCTGAGTTTTAGGGTGGTTTGTTACAAAGCCCTAGATAACTGGAACAGAAACCTTGAAAATCAAAGCTTCAATTTGCCCTTCTGTTCTTATTGTTCATTTTCGTTGACCTTTCTGAAATGTCAGCCATGTTCGACTCAGAAGCCCACAAGATAGTCAGGGCTTTCCTTAGTGTATGCGGTGTCTTCCATCTGGAACGTCTTTACCCCTTACTCTTCTCTGCCTGTCGAATTCCTTAATGTCAGTCACCTTCTTTTTCAGTGGCTTCTGATCTCTCTTAGACTTCTGTCATTCAAGCTACATTGGTATGGGGGTTAGGGAAAGATGACGTAATGATTTGAGCAAGTGACATTATGTGGCCCTTAGTTTCCTCATCTGTAAAATAATCTGGTGGATTTCTCAAGTCTCTTTCAGCCTTTAATATTCCAGAACAGAGCTGCCCAATAGAATGTTCTGCAGTGGTGGAAATGTTAATTTGTCTGTGCTGTCCTACAGGGTAGCCACTTGAAATGTGGTGAGTGCAGCTGAGGAACTGACTTTGTTTATCTTTATTGAATTGTAATTCACTTAAATTTAAATAGCCACAGGTGGTTAGTTGCTAGCCTTTGGGGCAGTACAATTTTGGACTTTGTAGAATTGGAGTATCTTTCACTTACTGCCAACAAAGGTTTAATGCTTTATATTCACAAGATTATCAGAACTTACTCTTTAGTATTACTTTTTTGGACAACAGATACAAATGACCCAGTGGCTGAAGTTTCCCCAGTTTCTAACCTCCTCTGTTTCATCTTAAATTTTATTTAGCTTTTAGAATCCCCACCTCTACCTAGAGCCAGTGCTGAGCCCACTTTTCTCTAGGAATGTAAGCCATTCCCTACTTTTGTTCATAGCCCACGCAGAGACTAACAGCATCTTGTGGAGTTGGAATTTTTTTACAAAATCCCCATAGGCCCAACTTGGAAAAAGAATACATACACAGTGGTGTCAATTGAAAACCAGCCAGGTGGCAAGATCAGTGTAGTAGAGTAAGAATGGAGCTTCCTTTGGCCCTTTGGATGATTGGGGACACAGTAGACATACTGTGAAATTACCTTTTTATTGGTGCTTGAGCCTTTTGAAGTAAATGCGTCTTCTTGAAGGAAGTGGAGAGAATCCTTGTGTTCAGCCTGAACTTAGGACATGAGCATGACAGTTCTACACTCAATCTACAGTTTTGCAGAATTGGGACCTGGGGCTGTCTTATATTTGGGCTGATTTCCCTTCTGTGAATATTTATGTAAATTAGGGCTTCTTTTATCTTGCTTATGTTTACTGTCATTTTTTTTTTTAAAGTAGAAAAATTGCATTCATTTTATTGCATTATAAAATAATGTCATTGGTAACCCATCTTCTGGATCTTCCTAGGTCTTGATTTTATTAATTAATTATTTTACCCCCCTGCAAGGTAGGGAATGAAATATTAGTAAAGCCTTACCATATTTATGAACCAAAAGTTGAAATACCATAGGAGGGACTGCTGATGCTCACTTGGTATTGACTCCACCGTACCCAATAGGGGCTGTTTATAATCAAGGAGAATGAGTTGTTTGTGTGAAAGGCTCTCAAGGAAAAGAAATTCTCTAGCCTCCCTTGATGTAGTCGGTCCAGTCAAGAACTTAACTCCTGTGTCTCACTGCATTCACTTGCTCACTCTCTTCTGCTGCAATTTAAGACAATTTCCTCTGTCCTCTCTGTTTATAGAAAATAACTTGTTGGCATCTCCTTTGTAATAAGCCGTCATATACTTGAAGGCAGTTATTAAGTCACCCCTTAGCCTTCTTTTTCTCAGGCTAAACTATCACAACCCTTTTAACCTTTCCTCGGAGTTTCCATTTTCCATCCTCTTAATCATTTTACTTGCCCTGCTCTGGATTCTCTCCAACCTTTTATGATTTTCTGAAAACATGGAATCAGAAAGGAGGTTTTTTATACACTGCTCTAAGTTTTTGCTGATTTTGATGCATCCAGTAGAGTTTTTCTTTTAATTTCGAAATATGTGTTAACTGTTTATTTCCACGTTCTAGCTAACTTTTCTCAACAACTTATCTGGATTTGCTATCACCATTTATATTTATTTATTTCTGAAGTGTGGTCTGTGGGCTGAAAGAGAAATCTGGAGGTCAAATGGCTATCTTTCGATCTATGTTTATCTGTGTTTAATTTGGGGTCCTTTTATATTTGCTTCTCTTATCTATAGGAAGACTCTTTCTTTCATTGCCTATACGTACATGAACAGTTTTGGCTTGGAGTGTGGGGGGAGGCAGTGAAGAGGGGGCACATGCTGTGAACACTAGGTTTGCATTGGTCTCAGGGTCCCTGCTCTTGCCTGCCTCAGTGTCTTTGTCACCCATACGTCCACATGAGTGGCTCACAGGGAGGAACTCAGGGGACCTCCTGACTTTAACTGCGCTTGTCCTCCCCTGGGCACTCTTTATTACACCACCCACTTTTATTTCTTCCTAACATGCTCAGGCTCTGCAGTTTATTTTTCTACTACCTGAATCTTTGTGTCCCGCTTTAGAATACAAGCTTCCTGAGGGCAGGGAGCTTGACTGGCTTCTTAACCCACCTTGGCATCACTAGCACGTAACTAGCAAAGATGACTTCTTCATGGAAGGCAGGAAGAAGGAAACAATGTAGCATCAGAAGTTTCCTTTCTTGTCTTACTTTTGCCACTGTATGACACTGGGCAACACAGTTAATATTGCTGGCATCCCTTTCCTCTCCTATTTAATGAATAGGCGAAAGGATGTATTCTAAACATTCCATAAATCTCCTCAACTCTTCCCCTTTGCAACTATATTCAAATTTAACGATTCGACTTATTTTATACCTTTTTGTGGTGCAGGTGAGTGGGTAGCATTTCTATTTGTATTTGAGTCATTTATTTCAGGAATAAATTTTTTCATGCTCCCTTATCTTTTCAGTATTTTGGTTAGTTTGTTCCTTGACCCAGAGGACTATTTTTAAAAAGGCATTCAGAATTTGGGGGCATTCAGGATTTTTCAATCCTTTCTGTATTGTCCTCTCTCCCATCCCCACCCTTTTTCCAAACTCAACAATCTCCTCAGCTCTATGTTCCAACACTCCAAAACCATGTTTGAAAAATCTTTACCTACTTGGTTGTTTTATCCACATTCTTCTGGTGGTCTGTAACCGAGGTCAGATCCAGCTCTGGAGCCACTTAGCTCAGTTATCCAAAGGTGGGCACATGTACCTTGTTTCTCTATATGGCAGTTGCATGCTCCTCCGCGCTCTCAGGCCTTTCCTGTACACTCTGAACCAGCCATTCTTTCCTTTTACCAGGCCTGGAACCTGGCTCTCCCTTAGTCATCTCGTGGTCAGGATGTGCACTTGTTCTCCTGTGTTTCAGTCTAAATTGGCCAGCATGTCCTCCTGGGCCAGTGTGGCGGGCAAGGCCACCTGTTGCCCGGGCATGCTGACCCTTAGCAGCCTAAAAGGCCCATTCTCCCTCCTCATCTTTCCTGGCCTTCTTGCTCAGTATGGAAGCACATCAGAATCATACGGACTCTGTCTTCCTCTTTGCCCATGTCAAAAATTCTGGGTGTCAAACCAGGCTTTAGACACTAAAATCAAGTTCCTTCGGCTGGTGTGAAGTGACCAGTCATGCTTTGGCCTCTGCCCATTACACAAGAGCAAGCTTATCCTCTTGTTTTCCTATCTACCATTCCAAGTCCAAATTTCGGCAGTTCTCAGAATTCTCCAGGCTTCTGACACTTCCATGCCTTTGCACACACAGCTTGTCCCCCAAAATATCCTGCTGTTCACTCCCTCTTTTCCTGCTTTCATTCTTCCCAGGCTCAGTTCAGTTCTCTCTTTTTTGAAAAGCTTTTTCCCTCTCCTACTTGGTGCGTCCCTTTGTCAGACCACAAACCCCACTGGGTTGTGGTTACGGACTTTTGAGGCTGGCACTGGTGTCTTTACCTTTTTGTGCTCAGTGCTGAATGCTGAGTAGGTGCTGAGTGCACCCACCCCTCATTTCCACAGCCTTGGGTTTTTCTGGGGCTGATCCCCTTTTTCCTTGGGATGCTTTGCTCTCAAAGATCACTCAGTCGGTCAGCAATCTCCTGATTCCTCTCTCAATTAAATGTTCATCTCTGGGCTGTGTCTTCCCTGTGGGAAAGATTGCTGTCAGCTAGGCAATCAGTGAGAACCCCGACTGAGCCCTGCCTCCCTCACCAAAGAAGTTCATGGCCGACCTATTTTTATTTAGCAAATAAGGGCTTGTTTTCGTTGATTGTCCACAAGCACAAGGGGGGAAAAATTGCGCATTTGCTTCATGGTTACCTGCGCTGCAGGCCTATCTTATCTGTTCCACTTCTGTTTCACATGTGGAGTTTTCAGAAACAATTGTGCATGGATTGTGCAGGATACAGCATCCTGAATGAGAACTGAATGCTCTGCACTGGAGGTGAGCATATGGAGTCTTTGCAACTAAGAAGGTTAGATTGTAGCTGAGGAAAAAAAGCAAATGGCTTGGTTCCTCTCTAAATCCCAGGTCTGTCAGGTGAAAACGTAGATGTTGCTGTCAAGCGGCACAAATGACTTTCAGTGTTGTTTACCATGAGTGGTCATTGCAACAGCTTCTAGCACTGCACTGTCCAGTATGGTAGCCACTGGTCCCATGTGGCTACTGACTTGACATATGGCTTGTCTGAATTGATATGTACTGTGAGTGAAAAATACACACTGGATTTTAAAGACTAAGTAGGCTTGGTATTTAAAAAAATGCAAAATATCTCGTTGCCAATTTTATGTTGATTACATGTTAAAGCGGTAGGATTTTAGAAATATCAGGTTAGATTAAATATAGTCAACATTATTAATTTCACCTTTTTCATTTTACTGTTTTTAAATGTGGCTACTAAGAAACCTTAAATTCCATATGTGGCTTGCATTATATTTCTCTTGGACAGCACCGTACGAAAGGCTTAAGTGTAAAATTGTGCTTCAGACAGAACACAGTACTGCATAGCTTATTATGTATTTTCCAGGCCTCACTTCCCATATGTGTACTGGGTTACCTTAAAAAGCACAAGTCATGATAAAGACATGGACTTTGGACTAAGACAGACCTGAGCTTCAGTCCCAACTCTCTAATTGTGGCCTGTACATACCAGCATCTCGAACTCTCTGAATTTCAGGTTCTTCAGCTGTATAAAAGGAATAACATCCTCCTGACCCTCACTGTGGTTAGGTGTGGGATAATGTAGTGATTTCTAGCAATATTATGAGACGTTTTGTTACTGTAATTGAATAATTGCATTTTCCCCAAATTAATAAATACAAAATTTCTATTTTGAAATTTTATTGCAAATCTTAAAAATATAGAGAATCCCCCACCCCTTGGTTCCTGTTACAATACGTCTGCCAGCTAGTAGTAATGGAATTGTGATAGCTAATGTTCTCTGAGAGCTACATGCCAGGCAGTGTGTTTTCCAGGAATTGCCTCCTTTGTTCTTCACAGCCACCCCCAAAGGAAAGACCTATTATTATCTCCATTTAATAGCTCCAGCAACTGAGGCACAGCAAAGTTAGGTGATTTGTCTGAGGTCACACAGCTAGGAAGTAGTCTACCACGCATTGAGCCTGGGCAGTCTGACTCCAGAGTCACTTTCTTTGCCTTTACCCAGATTGTCCACCAGTAAGTAAAACCAATAGCAAATGAATACTTACAGGAAACGTGCTTTTCATGGACATCTATCTCATCTTGTGATTTTATAGGATCTACCTAAAATATTTCCCTTTAGAATGTTTTTCCTAATTTTTAGAGTGGGTTTAAGTATGTCCTGGTTTTAGAGTTTTCCTTAAAGAATGTATCGATTCCCAGGCCCATTACAGTCCAAGTCAGGCTTAAGAAATTTCAAGAAAGGGGAGGAATAAGTTTTAGTGATCTATTGCACAGTGTGGTGACCATAGTTAATGTATTATATATCTAGAATTGCTAAAGGAGTAGATCTTAAACATTCTCACCACAAAAAAGTGACAAGTGAGGTAACTGATATGTTAATTAGCTTGATTTAATCTTCCTACAATGTATACATATATCAAAACAGCTCATCATACCTCATAAAAATATACAATTGTATTTGTCAATTAAATAAAAAAGAGTGCAAGGGGCAACAAAAGAAATTCCAAGATAGAGTTATATGGGGAGAAATGGATTACACAATGTCTTGACCACAATAAATCTTTTGTTTTGTGTTTGAGGGCCTTGTCTCAGTTGTAAACATCACTAAAGTACCTGGTACGCTATGTCCCATATGTACATAGTGGGGGCTCAATAAACGTTATTTATTAATGTTTATTGCAGTGCTTCTGAAAACACACCTTTAGAAAGGGAAGTATTTAAAATGTACTGTCATTCATGCCATTAGATTGACTATGGTGTGGATGTACTATCTCATCATGTATAATTGTCTCTCAGAATAATTACCTGGGATCAAAGTTGAGCTCCAAGTGGATTTACTTTTGTTAGGCTGGAATCCACCTGTTTACCTTAATGTGACACACCTACACCCCAGCAGATACAACTGGGCCATTCCACGATATGTATCTTTAGTTGTCATTCCACATTTAACCAAGAGGGTCAGAAGGCATTGACGTAGTATTTTCTTTTCAGGTAAGGTACTAATACCAAAGTGGGGTGGGGATGATTGGGGAGGAGGGTTTGTGGTCAAAGTTCAAAGCCTTCAAGTCATTGGGAAAGTTGAAATGTGCTTAATGCTGGGATAGAATTATTAGGAGGAAATATCTGCAGACCTGGAAAAGTCCTTGGAGAATATTTAATTCAAGACTAAAGGTTTGGATCGATGAGAGCCAAAATAAAACTTTGCAGCAACAGCCTTCTATTAACTTCTAGCTACTTCTCCCCATTCCATTGGCATGTTCCGTATTCTGAGCTCCACTCTTGAGAGGCCAGAAACAGCTGGGGTTTGGGAGACACAGGTGTGCAGAAGGCACCTTCAGCAAACTACTGCAATTGCCAGGTACCCCTCTGTGCCTTTAACTGGTGGTTAAACAGAAAGCAGGATGTGCTTATCTGAATAGTGACAACAATGGTAAACACTCAGTCACAAAGTTCAGCATTCTGGTTTCAGATGGGCCAGCATGGGGCTGTGGAAGCTGGGGACATGGGAGTGCCTGCCATGTGTGTGGGTGGGGAAAGGGACAGAAAGGTTGACAAGGACATGCTGAGTTATTAGGCAAAGAATGTAAGCACATCAGAGCAGGAAGGAAGCTCAGAGCCTTTTCACTGCATCTTTTTTGTCATTGCAGATAGGTAAACTGAGGCCCGGTGAACAGGAATGTGTATTTGAATAACAGCCAAAGCTAACCTTTATCACTGTCAGTGGCGTGCTAGCCACTGTGTTAAATACTTACGTGAGTTACCCCCTTGAATCTCTGCCACCACTCTGTGAGGTAGGTACTAGTATTATATCCACTATTCTGACGAGGAAAGAGTCTCGGAGAGTTAAGTTACTTCTTCAAGGTTGTAGAACTAGTAAGTTCCAGAGTTAGGGTATAAGAGAATTCAGTTCACGCAGTTATAAGACTGAGGCCTGGAGCTCGTAGAGACCACCCACTGTTTCCTGACATGTTTCCAGCCCTCCCCACAGTGTGGCTGTTTGCTTCTTCAAGGCCAAAAAAAGAATTTCCCTGTACTCAGAGAGAGCCCCAGTCCCTCTTTTAAAGGGCTCACCTGATTAGACCAGGCCCACCAACGGAAGTCTCTTTTGATTAACTCAAAGTCGACTGATTAGGAACTTTACACCTGCAGAATCCCTTTTGCCATACAACATAACATCATCAAAGGAATGATGTTCCATCATATTCACAGGTCCTGCCCATACTCATGGGGAGGACATAATACAAGGCTGTGGGTCATTGGTGGTCATCTTCGTATTCTGTCCATTGTAGTCCCCACTATTAACGGTTCTTCTGCATCTTCCTGCAGGGGGAAGAGCAGGAGACAGAGCTCAGCCACCTCTGTGGTATAAGGAATGTAGGTAGATTAAGAGATAGCAGAGAAGCAATATTTGGTTGTTTATCCTCTTGGTGCCTCAGTTTCCTCATCTGAAAACTGCAGATAATGATACTTTCTTCCATTTTGTGATGATAAATGAAGAATAAAGTAGAGCTTTGCATATATTAAGAGCTTGTCAAAGGTCACCTATTAACAGGTTTGCTGTCCGCAGTTTGAAGGACACAGGAAAACAGAAACAGAAATATAGAGGTAGTTTGTTTTCGGGAGGTTGCTGGAAGCCTTTGAGATAGCATTTGAATAAATTCACATTGTTGGGGTGGACACAAGGGACTGAGCTGTGGAAAATAGCATTATTTGTTGTAAAGCAATGTGCTTACCTGTGCAAAGAGAGTTACAGTGGTGCAGTAGAAAGAAGACTATCCAGGAGAGTTCAGGGATCTTACCTAGGACTGATTGTGCCAACAGTTCTTGGACCACTATTCAGTTCACTCAGTTCTGTAGGCCGCAGATTTCTTGTCTGTAAAATGGAGCAGTGAAAAAAGGTAGGCCCTGGAAGTAGCAGGCTATCTAAGGTACCGAATGGATCTAAATGTCATAATTTTATTGGCAGGGTTTCTGTGCAAGGTATGGCCCAAAAGTAATTGAGTCCATTTCATTAGCTCTGTGTGAAAAAAGACTTTGCAGACTTGCATCCCCTATTGGAACGTCATTAAAGGAAGTTCATTTTGCCAAACTACTGGACTTTACACCTGTGTCTTTCTGTCCAGTACAGAGATGGTTATGCTCCATGCCCCTGAAATGTTCCTTTGTGTCTTCTTCCCAGGTGGTTACTTTTATAGCCCCCTTGATATAAAAGTGGGAGGGGACAAACTTAGTGTCCTTTGTGTTTTGGGGTGGATGCACAGAAATTACCAGGATTCGGAATCCCTTCATCCTGTTTCCCCACAATCACAAGATCTCCTTCCACCCAGCCTGGTTCCCACCTTGAACTAGCCAGACTTGCTACGATATTATGAACCCTGACACATGGACTAGTTGCTGCCAATTTAATTTCTGTGGGATGGAGTTCGAGTCTTCACAAAAGAAGATCAATAAAATATAGCATTAACAACATCCACTCATGGCATGTACCTTGCAAGAGCTTGGATATATTACTTAATTTCCCAAACAAGTTTGTGTCCTAGGTAGTAGTATTCCCATTTTACAGTTGAGAAGACTGAGACTCAAATAAATTAAATAACTTGACCAGTGTCACATGGTAACAAGTGGCTAAGCAGGGATTTGAACCCAGGTGTGGTATGTGCTAAAGCCTCTGCTCTTTTTTTTTTTTTTTTTTTTAATTTTATTTTGTCGATATACATTGTGGCTGATTATTGCTCCCCATCACCAAAACCTCCCTCCCTCTCCCTCCCCCCTCCCCCCCAACAATGTCCTTTCTGTTTGCTTGTCGTATCAACTTCAAGTAATTGTGGTTGTTATATCTTCTCCCCCCCCCCCCGGTTTTGTGTGTGTGTGTGTGTGTGAATTTATATATTAATTTTTAGCTCCCACCAATAAGTGAGAACATGTGTTATTCCTTTCTGTGCCTGACTTGTTTCACTTAATATAATTCTCTCAAGGTCCATCCATGTTGTTGCAAATGGCAGTATTTCATTCGTTTTTATAGCTGAGTAGTATTCCATTGTGTAGATGTACCACATTTTCCGTATCCACTCATCTGATGATGGACATTTGGGCTGGTTCCAACTCTTGGCTATTGCAAAGAGTGCTGCGATGAACATTGGGGAACAGGTATACCTTCGACTTGATGATTTCCATTCCTCTGGGTATATTCCCAACAGTGGGATAGCTGGGTCGTATGGTAGATCTATCTGCAATTGTTTGAGGAACCTCCATACCATTTTCCATAGAGGCTGCACCATTTTGCAGTCCCACCAACAATGTATGAGAGTTCCTTTTTCTCCGCAACCTCGCCAGCATTTATCGTTCATAGTCTTTTGGATTTTAGCCATCCTAACTGGGGTTAGATGGTATCTCAGTGTTAAAGCCTCTGCTCTTAACCAGCAAGGTACGTAGGCGGAACATTGTCAATAATTTTAAAAACTGGAGCCCCCTCTTCCACCTCCAGCACGCCTCCGCTTTCTCTGTCTAGTATTCCAAATAATTAACAATCCAGGATAGCTCCCAAAAGCTGAAGTTGAAAGACCAGCTCCAGAGGCTCAATATTCTGGGGGACACAGAAAGAGAAAAAAGAGGCCATAGCAGGGTAGATGCCACTCCACTACCATGCCAGATTCTCAGTGTTGAACTAGAAGAAAACTATATTACAAATGATACTTCTAATCTGCTTGTGGTAAAGATTCGTAACTGGAAAATAAGCATGTGACAGTTCTTCGTTTGAGTGTAAATTTAACTCATTAATTTAAATTACACTGCTTTTTTTTTTTTTAAACAAAAACGGAAACTATAATAATAATAAGCAGTGGCTCTTGTGGAGAATGTAAAAAGATGTTAGAAATTTGTGCTTTGGGAAGTTGGAGAATGTACTTATAGTTAAGGATTAATTTTCACTCACAGAGATCAAAAAGGTCTCGATGAGTAAGATAAGTATTGAGTTTCAGGGTGGTTGTATTTTTTTCCCCTCCTGCCAGACTGTCTGAAACTTATCTCAAGTATCATGGTAAAAAGAGAAGTGGCAGGGAGACACAAAAATGAAATAGATATATTTTAGGGATAGAATATGAACTGTCTTTCTAAATGCATATCAGAAGGAGAATTTATTCCAGTTGAATAGGTTTAATGATATAATTTTACCATATTAAATCATAATTGCTCTTTAAAAGAAAATAGAGAAGCATGCATCACTACTGCCAGGATTTCCCACTCCAACCCTATAGCATCCTCCGACTTGTTGATTTCACCCTGATCTCACCCTGATCTCACACTGGAGCTGATCTGTGGCTTTCCTTTGGAAATTAGATGGGGAGAGGGAAAAAGAAGGAAGAATAGTCTGAGAAATAAGAAAGTCTGCTTCAAACAATTGCCATGGCTTTGGTGAAACCAGGTCCTGCTATTAGGCTGCCAACCTAAAGCTTACTAATAAATGGCACCTCTGACTATCTGGAATAAAATTATTTTTAGAAATTAGATCATGTATCAAGATGATCTGGATATCTGGATGAGTCAGTGACCAAATCATTTGCATTGCTATGGATGCTGATAATTAGTAAATACTCACGGCTGCTTTCATCCCACTTCATTCCCTTTTCCCCACCAAAAAAAAAAAAAAAAAAAAAGGTTGGGAGGGGAAGTGGAAGAAGGAACGGGAACAATGAGAACATGCATTGATTGCATATTTGGATGAAAACAGGATTAGATTTCAAATAATGCATTTTAACAGAATCTGATTTTACATCAGGAACTGAATTAGATGGAGGTATAATTCATCTATGAATTTATCACCTATACCTGAGAGTGTGAACTTCCATGTCTGCCTTTTTTTTATAGCACACAAAATAATACTCAGCTTGTTTGACGGATCCAAGGCATATATGTAGTTTTTAAAAACATTTTTATTATCTTTTAAAAATATAATACTTGATACATAAAAAAGAATATAGCATATTTCATTGAACCTTGTGTAAGATCTCTATTTTATAAGCCAGTAATAAAGTAAAAATGCGGCCAATCCAGTTGATACCTATGCTTTCTTATCTCATGTCTTCTAAGAGGCATCTCAATTTTGGAGATGTTAAAATGAAAAAAAAATACAGTGCATGTTAGAATCTATTAAATACAGTATACCATATACTTGTAAGTTATGAAGTATACCATAATAAGCATCCATGAACGTCCTCCCCACTGCTCATAACTTGCATTTTCTTCCATGACCCATGCAGATAGGAAACTCTCCTCTTGAATTTTGAGTTTATTATTGCTTTGCTTCTTATTAAACTTACATTTAAACTCTCCTTCCTACAAAACTATGAACTCCCCAAGGGGAGAGGCCATCTCTCTTTCCCACCACTTTATTGTCAGTGCCTGACACAGAATCTGTCCCAGTAAATACTGGATAACAATTATTGATTAACTGTATAAGCTGATTGTCTGAGGCATATCCAAATTGTCTTTACCCTGCAAGGTCTGGTTTAAACACCAGTTCCTCTAGGAAATCTCTGACGTGCTGAACTGGAAATGATCTTGCCTCCCCTTTGAACTCTCACAGCAATTTATCTTTATTCCTTGCAACATCAATATACCAGCTTCTCCTTTTAGTTCTAGCTCTTCACCCATATCTGCCTTCCTGCGAGACTGGCAAAAGCAGGATTTCTGTTCTATAGTTTGGTGACCCTCCCAGTGCCTGGCATAATAAAAGATAACAGTAGACTCAGTTATGCCTAGTATTGTGCATGTATTCCCACCAAATCTTCATAAATTGAGGTCAGTACTGTGACTGTTCCCACTTAACAGATGAAGAAACTGAGGCTGGTGCTCATAATTGAACAATAAGTATATATACCAAAAAGAGGAGGACGGTGCTGCATCTAAATGATTTTGCCTTAGCATACTTCAGTTTTTCCCTGTGGTTCTGGGCCTTATGCTTACTGTTGGGTATGTGGTTCAGAAATAAATGAAAATAAATAAAATAAATGCAAGTTTTCCAGAGGAATGAGATAGAACAATTTTTTTAAAACTCTTTGAGACATCTGTATTTTCTTTCTTATTATCTGCCTAGTTTTCTATTGAATTTCTTTATTGATTTATAAGAGATGTTTAGGTACATAAAAATTAGATCTTATTTCTAGGTTCTGATATGCAAATATTTCCCCAGTATTTCAGTGATCTTTTGCCTTTGCTATGCTATTTTAGTCATATTCAACTTTAGTATATTTTTGTATATCAATTGTTTCTTTATGATTTTTTTGTAATTCAAAAATGCATTTCCACTTCTGAGATGATGAATTTTTTTTTCTTTTTAAAGTATTTTAGAAATAAATGCAGATAAGGTTAGGATCTTAGAAGAACCTCTCTAATAGAGAGAGAGAAATATCACACAAGTAAGTACCTTGATAAGCATATAATATTTTTAGATAGTGGAATTGCTGAAAGGACAGTGAAACAGAATGATGGGGGTGTTGATGGTGGGGAGAGGGTGTTACCTCCGAGGCGGGAATATTTCAGCTGACAGCTCCAGATTGCCAGCTGTGTTCACATATGAGGAAGGGCATTTGTAGCAGAGGGAACAGCCCTGCCATGGGAAGGGGATCATGAAGACGACTGGAATGGCAGGAGGGTGATGTGGGATGAAGGCAGAGGGAAAGGTGGGGCACAATCCCACCTTTGGAAGTCCCCCTTTGGACTTCAGCCTTCGCTGTGGCATGACCTGATGTGCATTTTCAAAAGATCCCTCTGAATGCAGTGCAGTGAAGAGATTTTGGGGAACTAGAAGGAAAGCATAGAGAGGGTTACCTATGAAAAATGAGCCCACTTGGGGCAGACCCAGAATGTGGCCTGTAAATCCAAGGTTAAAATAAAGCTTCGCCAAGTTGGAAGTAGGGCATGATGACTGCAGCTGAAACGCCGGGCAATTCAGGCATCCAGATTAAATGCTAGTCTGAACCCAGAGCAGAGAGGGACTTTGTGTGCGGGACTGTTCAAAGGCAAGCTGGACAGGTGGCAACCTTGCTTCTTGGCACCAGCGAGCAGAGCAGCACTCACTAGTGATGGATGGCTTTTCATTGTTATGAGCACAGCATCCAGAGGCAGGAAGATGGCATGGCCCCTGGGGACCACAGAGGACTCTCCAGGCTTTTCTTTGCACTTTGTCTTAGTATTCTAGCCTTAGTATCCTTAGCCTTAGAATGTCTTAGAATTCTAGCTAGTATTCTAGCCAAGGTATCGGCTCTGCGTTCTAGCCGTGTTGCCGCCTGGAAATCTCACTATTGTTGCTTATGCTCTTGTTCACAGTCCTGGTACTGATATTTTTATACATTTTAAAGTCAGCGTGTCTGAATTTTAGGGAAATGAGAATTAGAATGGTTTGTAAAGTATAGTGAAGGGTTTTTTGTTTGAGGTTTTTTTTCGTTTTTTAAGAATTAAAAGTGTGACTACGTTCAATCTACTATTATGATCCTTCCTTTCGTGAAGGTCCATGAACACTTTTTGCTCATCAATGTTTTATTTTTTTGCTCTTTATTTTATACATGATTCTTCCCCTTGACTTTCCAATCTCAGGAGACAGCAATATTTCCCTTGAAAATCCAGAGGGTGAGTTGGCCCTATGTGTGTGTTTTCCAAGTGTTGGTTTTCCATGACATTCTCATGAAAAGGACTAGTATTGCTAAGTCATTTTTTAATGTAAGGAGGTCCATGTTTGGGCATTGAAATTAATTTCCCTTATCTTGCCATACAAATAGCCACCCTGGTTTCTTTGATTTATTACTTGGGATGGTTCAGTGGTACTAAAAACAGAGGACAGGAAGACATCACCTTTGCATGGCATCATTAGTCACAGCATTAAAAGCATCACCCTGAAGAGACTGCTGCACCCAAGCTCCCGCCATCCCGTGACAATACCCTGTTCCCTTCCTGTGTGCTCAAGACATTGGGCCTGTCATGGCTTCTGGGTCGCATTTTTCATTTCCTAGTAAGTTGCTCCTATCCAAATGTCCTTTCTGTCTTTCTTCCCTAACATAATGTAAAAGAACTTTGTAAGACGCAAATGATTAAAGACAAGCTACAGACTGGGAGAAAATATTTTTAAATTACATCTCTAACAAAGGACTTGTATATAGAATATATAAAGGACCCTCAAAACTCTACATTAAAAAACAAACAGAAACACCCAATTAAAAAATGGTAAAAGACTGGAACAGAACTTTTACCAAAGAAGATATATGGAAGACAAGCATACGAAAAGTTGTGTGACATTGTTAAACATTAGGGAAATGCAAATTAAAACCATGGTATAAAGGAAAGGGGGAAAAGAAAACCCCAGATGAAGTACCACTGCACACCTATTAAAATGGCTGAAATAAAAACTAGTGGCAATACTAAGTGTGGGTTAGGATGTGGAGCAAATGAACTTTCATGCATTGCTTCTGGGGTTGTAAAATGGTGCAGCCACTTTGGAAAAGACTTGGGCAGTATCTTTAAAAAATTAAACATAAAGTGACCATGTGACCCAGCATTCACACTCCTGGGTATTTATCCTAGAGAAATGAAGATGTATGTTCACACAAAAACCTATATGCGAATGTTTGTAGAAGCTTTATATATAGTTGCCCAAAGCCAGAAACAACCCAAATGTGCCTCGGTGGGTGGATGGATAAACAAACTATGATACCTCCATACAATGGAATAATAGTCAGCAAGAATAAAAAACAAGCTATTATTACCCAGCAGTGTAGAACAATCTTGGGGATATTATGTTGAGTGAAAGAAGCCAGTCTTAGAAGATTCCATGCTATATGATTCCCTTTATCTGACATTCTTGAAAAGGCAAAACTGCAATGATAACAATTGGATCAGTGGTTGCCAGGGGTGGAGGGGATGGTGTGACTCTGGAGGGGATGGCACAGGGAGTTTGGGGGCGATGTAGCTGTTCTGTATCCTGATTGTACTGGTGATTATATAAATCTACACGTGTTAAAATTCATATGGTATTACCCCTCCTTCCCCAAAAGTCAATTTGTAAGTCCAGACTTCTGAACATGATTTTGCAAGGCCCAGCCTGTCTCTTGTTATTCATCCAGCTCCTTGTCAGTATCTTGGCCACTTCTGTCAGGTCCCGAACACTCTGTGGTCACTTTTATATTTCTACCTGGGCACACTGATCCTTTTGCCCAGAACCTCTCCTTCCCACTTCTCTGCCGACCTCCCTCACCTGGCTAATGAGATGCATCCTTCATGGTTCAGGTATGGAGATCCTGTCACTCAGTGCAGAAGCACTACCGCTGGACACCCAACCCTGGATGTTTCATGCCCCTGTCAGGGTGCTCAGCATTGCCCATTGCCTGGCCATGCGTGTGCCTTGCACGCTAGGTTGTAAGTTTGGGGAGAGCTGATTCTATTGCTTGCTCCCTAGCCCTGAAAGCAAGGCCACAGAGAGTTCAGTAAGGACAGTAGTGAGGGTAAGAGTTTGTGCACTAGAGGTGGAATCAGCCTTTGTTTTGTTTTATTTTGCCTTTTTCTTATTATGGCTGCTTTCGTCTGTAACCCTCTTGTTGAAATTCCTTACCTTTTCATGCTCTTTCAGCAGGGGAATCCTCTTTGCTGCTTGTGCCCTAACTCCTTGTTAAAAAGCAATAAACCAAGGTTTTAAGACCTGTATACATTTTTTTTTTTTCTCCTTTAAGTAAAAGTAAAATCATGACTGTGGAGGGATTTTCTCTCTTTTTCACCAGAAGTTACATGGGTTTTATAGTGAACTGTGAAAAGACGTTAGTGGTAGAATCCTTATTATAAATATGCTTTTATGAGTCCCATATTCCAAATTCTCTTGGGTACAGCAGACTTTCTGGGGAAAAAAAAAAGAGAGAGAGAGAGAGAGAAATCAGCTTCTATTCTGATTTTTAATCCATTGCAATACTAAAAGTAATAACACTGATGCTAACATTTATGTTGTGCTTATGAGCCAGACAGACACTGTCTTAAGAAGTACATTCTGTATTTAAAATCACATATTCCTCAGGAAGTAGTGATAATATTTTCCATATCACACGTGAGAAATGGTGGTACAACGTGGTTAGATCACTCAACTCCCAAGGTCAGGAGTGGAGCTGGGATTTGAATCCAGGCCTTTGGTTTAATCTTCCAAAGGACTGTGCAGTGACATGGAGGGGAGACAGGAGACACGCTTTTCCTCACCAGGAACACATGCTGACCTCTTTTCACTTTTTCCCAGGAAGGTATCTCTACACTCTTAGCATGGGCTGCCAAGAAGATCCAGAATGGCTTGGGATGCTCCTTGTCTTCTCTAGCCAAGGGCAATTCCATATTTGTGTCTTGATCATTATGAGAGCAGGTAATTGGAATAATTGGAAAAGGAAGATAAAAATCAAAATGACTCAGGAAAGAAGCAGGACAAAAATAAAAATAACTTGGAATGTACTTTACGACTTTCAAAGTGTTTTCACTTATGTGTTTTCTTAAGACAACTCTCACCACTCCCCATTGTTATTACTACCTTTTTAGATAAGGAAAGGGAGGCCCAGAGAAAAGTGACTGGCCTGACCTATAGGGCTCACCACGTGGGTCCATGTGAGACCAGAATGCAAGCTCAGCCCTGCCCTCCCCTCTCTCCCCTCCCTCCTCCATCTTCCCTCCCATCTGAGATTTTATTCATTGAGTAAGAGAAACTCTTCCAAAAACTTTAGACACAGGCAACATGATTTCTTCTCTTTTTCTACATGTATTAGTTTTCTGTTGTTGCATAACAAATGACCACGCAGGTAGCAGCTTAAACCCCACTGATTAGCTCCCAGTTCTGGAGGTCTTAAGTACAGATGCAGTGTGTCTGGGTTTTCTGCTCAGAGAATCAGAAGGCTGAAGTCAAGGTACTAGCTAGGCTGAGTTCTTGTCTGAGGGCTCTGGGGAAGAATTTGCTTCTAAGCTCCTTCAAGTTGTTGGTAGAATTTATTTCCTTGTGGTCCCTGTTTCCTTGCTGGCTGTTCTGAGCTTCTGGAGCTGCCCATATTTCTTGCCACGTGGTCTCCTCGACTGAAACCAGCAATGGCGTTCATGCTTCCAATCTCTGACCTACTCTGTCTCTGATCTTTAAACTCCAATTGAAAGGGCTCATGTGATTCTGTCAGGCCCGCTCAGATAATCTACCCATCTTAAGGTCAGCTGATTTGGGTCCTGAATTACAACTGCAAAATCCCCTCACATCAATACCTAGATTAGTGTTTGATTGGCTCTCTGGGGAGGGATGTGTATACCAAGTGTGGGAACGTGGGGGTCATCATAGAATTCTGTCTCTACTACATTACAGGACCGCATTAAAAAAGGTAAAGACAGACAGAAACGAGGGCCAACTCCAAGGTATTTGTTTTCAATCGTAATTACATAAATTCTCTTTAGAGGTTTTGTGGTGGTGGTGGTGGTGTTTTTCTTTTGCCAGTGTGACACATGTACTTATTAGGTCATCGGTTAAAAGCATTGTAATGTGTGTACTTCTATTTGCCTTCAATCATTGGGGAAAAATGAAGGAGGTACAGCATTAATTGAACAACACGATTGTACATCACTAACTATTCAGTAAGTTAACTGTTGCTTTACCACTGTTTTATCCTCTTGTTTCTTTTCAGCCTCCATCTCCTTGAACTTTCTCTCTGCTCCTTGCACTGTTTGATTCCTTCTCTACTTTTGGGTTTTGTCGTAAATATTGCCTCCTCATGGATGAATTTCTTGACAAAAAGTCATGTGAAGTTGTTCTTTTATTCAGGCTCTCTGACGCTTCCTTCACAGTGGTTCTCTATTTCTGGATTTGTTGATTGTCCGTGTCTTAACTCTAACTGTAGTGTCAGGGAGGGAAGGGTCGGGCCTGTTTTGTTCTCCCTCACAGGCCCAGTGCCTAGACCATACTTAGTACAAAGTAGACACCAAAAATTATGTGTTTAATTGATGTGTAAATAGAAGGTAATGTTCTGGTGCCTGTAGGATGGTTAACTTTAACATTTGTTTTGAAAGATTGCTAGAGGAGTGAATCCAAGTTAATCTATGAGGTCACTGCTAAAGCATTTATTGTTTGAAAAGCACCTGATTGACAGTCATAAAGCTCTTAGAGAGGAGACTCTACAAATGGTAGAACCAAGTAGAAACAATTTCTGTATTGTTCTTCAAAACATACAGTGCCATGGTAGGAGGTAGGTGATGAGTCTCCAGGTCATGGGCTGTCTGATGTTTGGATCACAGTTTCTGGGCAAGTTTTTAATGTCCCACACAGATGCCTCTTTCCTCCCAGTCCCCTTTTGAACAGCTCTTCTCTCTGAATTTCTCCTAAGCTTCACCTTCACCTCTAAGCAGTTGTAGTAATTGAAGACTCACGTAAAAGCTGTTTGACATTGGGCAAGATACTAAACCACCTGAGCCTTGTTTTCCTCCTCTGTAAAATGGGTATAATAATTCGCACCTTGAAAAGTCATTGGAAGGATAGAAGGATAGTGAATGCAAGTGCCTGACACACACTGAGACTGCAAAATGCTATTCTCATTATTCTTAGACTATATTATTTTAACCCTGACTCTGCAAACCTGATGTGGAATTGAAATGTTCATCTTAACAACAAAGTTTTTGGAAGTTCTTAAAAAAAAGTTACAGCAGATTATATGCTCATTGGAGATGATACTCTATTTAACTGGTTTTTATCATCCTATGTTAAGTAAGGACTACCTAGTTTTGAATCTTTAAAATGAAGTAAATACATTTCACGTATAGCTACACTGAGCACAATTTATCTTTTTTTAAAATTTTGATCCGGAAGGCACTTCAAACTTTGTAGTGCCTCCGGGTTTTTATTATGAACTCCAGATAGCATTTTAATGTAGCTCTTTGGAAGTATTGTTTCATATCAAGTCTGGAAAGCATCTTCTACCTGTTCACCTTTTCAGATTCCTTAATACATGGTAGAAAAATAGCCCGTTGCACTAAACACCGACTGGCTTGCCTCTCCCCATCTCCACTTGGTTGCATTCATGTGGTGAAGACTCTCCTCCCCTGGCTTGTGCTGGGAAGTAATAGAACCAAAGCAGTAACATCCATAGAACCAGAGAGCATAGTCAGTGGGGCTTCAAAGAGCTCGTTTCCAATAAAGTACCAAAAGTTGTTCCAGGTCAAACTGTTATCACATTTCAGATGGGACCATTTTAGGGAGTAACGAGGGCGGAGTAGGTCGATTAATGTTTCTTTCTTTCTTTGTTTTAATTACTAATAAAAGGACATATTTGCCAAATCTCAAGGCAGGTTAAACAGTACTCATAAATGTGGTGATGGAAGTACTGAGGCAGCTTCAGTGTAGTATTTATTAGCAGTATCATCTCTACACTCGAAACTGCATTCCTGTCTTTTCATTTATTTTGCCTGCCTTTTAATTCACTGAATGTGATTTAGAGAAGTCAGTGCCTTGTATTACAGTGTTATTGTGAGTCTGTATTTCTGATTTAATTCCAGCAGCGTGAGCCTGGAACGGAGGGCCAGGAGACTCTGCTTTGCCCCCAATTAGCTGGGAGAGCTTAGACAGTTGGCTGCCTATCTCTATACATGCCCCAGTTTCCTCTCCTTTAAAATGGAGCTATTGGCTTCTTATCTGAGGGTTGTAATAATAAAAGGAAATTTCCTGTAGATGTGAAAAAAATTTTTAAACAGCCTGCGAATGCTTTTGTTTTTATTTTATTTTAACCCAAATTAATATGCAAAATCGGGATGCGGGTTTCAGAGTTGCTGGGATCAGTTCATCATATTTCTAGATGAAGTATATGAAAGTGATTATAGGTAATAAATATCTTTTTTTTTTAACTTATTGCAGAGGCAGTTTTTCCACTGTTAATGAGGGTAATTTGACTTGGTTGAAGGATTGCAGTTCTTAAGAATTAATGCAGTAATCCAATTCAAAGATTTAAAGAGATCTAAGATTTTTCACAGGTCGCGTGCTAGTGAATGTGCTCCTATCACATAGCAGCTAATGGACTTGAACGCCAGTCTGTCATTTACTGTTCCCTCACTGCATAGCAGCTTTGCCCTTGGTAGTGAGTATACTTTCCAAGCATTGCGGGTTATTTAGAAGTGTGGTATATTTGTAACACTTTTGTGAGATAGTATCCTATTTCCCACAGCCCCTAATTATTATAAAAACTGGGGTTATCTTTCTTAATTACATATTTGAATCCTAATCTGCTAAGGTCTAAAGAATATCAGGCTCAGAGGAGCTGCCTTCTTGCCTTCCTTTTTCAGAGGAGGGCCTTTTATTTTTTTAATGTACTTTAAAAAACTAATTCATGTATCATTGTATTCATACATATAGGTTAATTCACATGAATACAAAGGTTACATGCATCGTATTCATAACTTTCCATTTTGGCTAATGATGTATTATTAACAGCTAACAATATTTTGTAAAGGCTTATTTGTAAAGGATGTTGGAAATGCTCTTATTTCCCAATCCCATTATGTTCCCTAAATATTAAAAATCCCATTTTGAGGCAATTAGAAACATTCACTTCTCCCTGCACGTGTGTTCTCTAGACAGCATCACCATTCTGTGCACCCAGGAACCTTTGTTCCTTAATTAGGAAAAGGACTAGAGCTCATTAATTGTGGTTTCAAGTGGTGTCTGCTCAAACATCGAGCAGTAATACATTACAAGAAGAGATCCAGCCTAAACCTGAGAGGCCCTCCATAGTTCCCAGAACTGTGAAAAGATAAATAAATGGCAGAGGGTCCTTGTAGGGCCATCCCCACATCCTGAACTGTCCTTGAGAGCCTGGCTGGATGCTCATCAGTTTTAAAGCCAAACAGATTTTTAAACTCGTAGGAGGAGGGAAGGTGAGAAGGCACAACTTGTGTAGAAATCTAGAACTTTACCTTTGTTGAAAGCCCATGCTCTTACAAAAAAAAAAAAAAAAAAAGGTCAGAAAGAAATCACTTTTGGATTTTTTGATACATTAGTGGAAACCATCCAGATGCATTTAGATGTTATTGAAAGTGGGTGAATTGTTGGCAAACGTGATAGAAGACAGATATCCTAATGTTTTATCGGCCGACTTTCACTGCTGGCATTGGGCGTTGGAGGAACTGTAAGAGTTTTGAAAGCTAAAACTCCCAAACTGAATTGGCAAAGCCTTAGGCTGCATCAGTTATCAACAAAGAGCCCTAATTTCCACAACAAGAACAGGCATTTCTCCAGCCTCCAGGAAACTTCATGCATCGAATGTTCCCAGAAATATGAGTAGTACAAGTGGTGGACCCATCTCACTGGTTTAGATCGGAGTCCCAGAAGCAGAGACGCGAGCAGCTTGAGGGAGAAAGTTCAGACTGGATGGATGATGCTTTTGTGTGGTTTGGCTGGGCTGATGAGGAAGCACTGAAATAAAGGGATATGAAGACTAGAGCAAAAGGTCAGATTGATAGCCAGAAATTGGAAAGTAGAACAGTTAATTTGAGGATCAGTTCATTTCTCTTCTAGAAGGATTTATCCAGTCAGGTAGCTAACTCTCAAAGGAAAAAGACTTTGGGCCATGAGGCAAGGCTGAGACCCTCTCCCTCCAGCCCACCTGCCAACTCCCTCTTTTCTTGCCTTCTCTTTCCATCCCTGCCAAAGGATAAATTGCCTTCATCCTGCTAATGCTAATGGAAGACATTACTAACAAAAGGGAGTGCTTCATAAAGGAAGCTGAGCTCTGGCAAGTGGAGGCATGACACCCTCGTGCTGATAGTGGAATGGGTCAGAAACAGTGAATATGGAAACAAATATTATTTCCCTGAAATGTTCTGCCTTTTAAAGAGACATGCCTAGCTAGCAATATATATTTATGTATATTTTTTTCCACCAGTAATCTTTTTTTATGTTGTATTTCTCACAGAAAGAAAAATAGATTTTAAAATGTAAAAACCTGTCCTTCAATTGAGTATGCAAAAATCTCATTGCAGTATTTATTCCAAACCTGCTCTCATAATGTTCAGTCAAGGAGAAAACAGCAAAAAACAGTTGTTGATGGACTTAGCACAGAACTGGATTAAATAAGCATTAGTCTACTGAAGCTGATTACAGGAATATGAAAATGCAGTATCTTAATGGTACATATTTTTATGTGGCAGCTCAGTTGCCTTTCATTTTGCAGCTAATATGTCTATTCTTATGAGTCATTTACTTCTTTAATTACCTTTTGCAGGCAAGGCACCATGGTATATTAATGTGAATGATTTTTACTGCCAGTTTATCATACAATGCCCCAGAAGTTGAAAGGCGTAATTGACTTGGAAGAACAGCTCATGAAGGAAACAATATTTAGTTGACAGTTTTCCTTGTACTCTCTGTTGACGTTTATGAGTTTACACTATGCTAAAGGAGTAATAAACACAATTTTCTTTCAATAACAGGAAAGGGTAGCTTCTAAAATACATCTGTGGAAAACACATTTGTTCATTTCTTGAATAATATGAAAATAACACATTTCCAGTGATAAGACTTCTCAGATTGCCAATTGAATTAAACCTTCAAAGGTGCGTTTATAACCTGTCTCAGAGCATTAGGAGATATTAGGGTTCATGTGATTGAATCTATTTAATGAATATTTAAATTATATACAGATTTGGATAAATCATATTTAAATCTAGGTGTTAGAGAAAGACTATGCGTTTATGTCCTCCCAATTTCCAGGAGAAGGGAAGGCAAGAAAGGAGCTTGGAATTGTTTAGAGGAAGATTTTCTTTCTCCAAAGGGAGGGAAAGTCTGACTGTACATTTTGGGAAAATAAAATAAAGAAGGCACAGTCGATACAACTCCTTATAAGGTCTGGCCTTTGAACAGTTAAAATAAAGACTTGGGTGGGTCGCTGCTGTTCTGGAGTCTGGAACAGGGCCTTTACTTGACTTGGGCAGTTTTGTTTTAACCATCACATCCACAGTCCCCATGGCCCTAAGCTGGTTCCCTGGCTCTGGGTAGACCCTGTTTTGGCACATTGGTTTAGAGGGAGTTAAACTTTTCACAGTTTTCTGGATTGTTTGCAGTTCAGTCCTGTGCAACATAATGAAAGTTTTCTAGCCATCTGTTGTTAAGCTGGCGGTGAACAAGGCCAGTATATCCAAACAAAGTTGTGGCCTGCTGTAAACTGAACCTGTCAGTTTAGCATAGCTGTGCTGACCTCTTGAACGAACAGGGCAGCCTTGGTACCAGGCACTCACTGCTTAGAACTTTCAAAGGGGAACTATTTGGGGCTAGGGGGTGAGGGCCTGTTTACTTTTTCTCTCTGTGCTCCTCTCACTGGCTTGGACTGGTTTATGCTTAATCTTTAAATGGATAAATGGACACTCGTCCACCCCCTTTTTTAGGGGGAGGGGCATTACTTCTTAGTAGGGGATTGTAACTTTTAGAACAAGGTGCGAGTTTCTATAAGTATGTGATGTGGCTGTGATTCGAAAGGATGTTCGATGCAGGTATTTTTGTTTCACTATTTTGCCTTTAAGTGTTTGGGGGCAAATAGTCCGGGCAACAAAACTCCTATATTTATTACTTAACGTATATAATCAAAATATTTTCATAGCTTTAAAGGAACTTTTTCCTCGTTCTTCTGCATTTTGTATTCCATCATCAGAAGTTGATTGACAGCATAACTTAGCAGAACAGCAGTTAGATGATGCTCCCTGCTGTATGGAGTATTACCTGCTCCCGTGTTCTCATTTACAAGGTGTACCTATCGCTTTAAATTGTATAGCTTAACTGCAAAATACAGTCATGTGCTGCACAATGATGTTTCAGTCAACAACAGACCACATATATGGTGGTGATCCCATAAGATTATAATGGAGCTGAAAAATTCCTATCGCCTAGTGATGTTGTAGCCATTGTAATGTCGTAGCCATTGTAATGTCATAGTGCAATGTATTACTCACAAAGGAGCTATAGGCTATACCGTACAGCCTAGGTTTGTAGTAGGCTGCATCATCTGGGTTGTGTAAGAACACTGTATGATGTTCACACAATGCCAAAATCCCCTAACGATGCATTTCTGAGAACATATCCCCATCATTAAGTGATGCATGACTGTAATTTTATTGTTTTGTGGTATTTTTTCCTTCTGTAGTAAATGTTTAATTCTTATATTCTGTTTAACATTGTTTCCTTGGCAATATATGAAATATTCCTATACATTCAGATCCTTGTCTCAACACTTGTCTAAACCTGCCCCTAACCTTTGTGGGTTTCCTGTTGCTAATGCCACCTTGTAGGTGCTGTTGTATTTTTATTTTGGCCTTGCTTTCATGTATTTCCTATCCAGCATGGGTTACATCTGTGACCTGTTAAGAGAGGGCCCTGGGCAGCCACTGTCAAACCTCTGTTCATTCCAAGTCATTAAAATATCTAGGGAGAATGGCCACTGTGGTTGAATTAACTATTTCAGCCACTCTCATGTTCACCTTAGCTCCTGTAGGTGAGAAGCCAATCATAGTCCTAGCAACAAAGAAAAAAAAAGACCCTGAAAGGATGTACGTTTGTCTAAAGCACCAATGTGAGAAGGTTTGGGCTCAACTGTAACTGCAATCAAGGGAGGTCCAAGGGTCAAGAATTCCATATATGGGGGTGGGAAGCAGAAAAAACAGAGGAATAAACAAGGAGACACAAGCCTTCCCCATTAAGGGACAAAAGAGTATTCCAGTAGTGAAAAATATTCAACTTAAAATTAAAATGAATGCACTTACTTGAAAATACCAGAGTCATAATCTGTTTGTAAGGTGACTGGCATATAAAGTGCTTTTTTGTTTTAAAGTTTAAAAAAAGAAATGGATTCAGGGTAGAATTTTGGGTGTAAAATGTCAGGTGCAATGTAACGTGTACTCGCTCCAAGAGTCAAACAAATAACCTTGGTATTTAGGACACTGGCTTTTAAAACATGAAATTGTATTTTGGTTTTTTTTTTTTTTTTTTAGAGTAGGACTACATTAAGAGGTCACCTATTAGCTGTGTTTTTGCTGTCTTAAACTCAGCCTTTCTGTCTATTAAAATCAAACCACTGTGTAAACATTCCAGTGTTGTTCTTGGTCTCTACAATGGCCATGGGGATCAGGTTTCACCTGCCTGCACATCTTCAAGCAATTAGAGCAATTAGCGTGAAGCCATTTCACATTCAAGGATTCAAGGTCTATGGTGACATTCAAGTCCAGGAGAAGTCTGAAAGGAGAGGAGAAAGAGGCCCAGAGCATGACTACTATTCCATGGCCCTGAGCGGACAATTTCTCTTTTAAAAATGGTAGCTCTTTAATGATGTTATTAGGAGATTTTTAAATGACATATCAAAAGTTGTTTATATCACAAAAACCCAACAGTCATTTAATTATACTAATGAAGGTCTTTATACGTGGCAGATTAAACAAACAACAAAAAAAGACTTTTAATGGCCACAAGAAATAGTGTTGCTGTTCCCAGCATGCCCGTGATGGTGGCAGCATTCTTTGTAGAGAAGGAATATATTTTATAATGTATAAGGGAATTCGCATTTTGCTTTTCGTGGTAAACCTCTTTGTGTTTTGGGTAAATGTAACAATTACAGCAACATGGAATATTTATTTAGTTAGGACATTTTTGGAGTAAGTGTTGAAAGCAACTTTTTTTTTTTAAGGTTAAAGAACAGTGGTGACTTTAACAGATTGAACTAGTGAAGTTTAAAGAAAAATCAGCTCTAGCACATCTGATAGCTGTATAGGCATGACAGAAGGTGACTTTTGAAAAAAGTCTTAGAATCTAGTAGAGTTTTTGCTTTGTTTGTTTGTTTTGTTTTTTAACGTTTATAACTTAGTTACCCAGAAATCTTGTTTGCACAAGGCAAACCATTAACAGATTACAGCTTTTTAAATTGGTTTGTACATTTTTAAATCCATATTTTACTGTTGTTTTATTATGCCAAAAAGGTGGGGGCTAATATTAAAAATCCAAGCGTGCTGCAAAAGATCCTGCTTTGCAGTCCCAGAGGGTGTTTGCAATCAGGAATAACCACAGGCTAAATTATAATGTGGAATTCTGTTGCCCTTTAACCTGATGCTGCCTATTCACATTCAGTGTTTGTTAACAAACAGCACTAAGTACAAAATTGTTAGTAGAATTACTTTTTCATCATATGCACTGACTTTAATTAAAATAAGAGGCTTTATTTAAAAAAAATTATGTGGCTCTAAGAAGTTTCTTGCAATAATTCCTTTACAGAACTGCCCTACTTGACTTAAACGCTACTATGTGCTGACCAGTTCCATATCTATAGGACAGATGTGTACAGTCCTATACACATCTATTTGTGTGACTGAGGCTGGAGCATTTGTGTTCATTTAATAACTAGCCATTTTAGGGAACTGGACTGCTTAGAGCTCTCTAGCCCCATCTCGAACTACTTATAGCTATTCTGTCGAGAGCTGGTTTTCCTGACCACCCACTTTCAGGGCACCCAGTCTGTGTGCATTTTGCTGCTGCACCACAGAACAGATGCAGGGGATGCTAATAAAATGCAGCAGGTTGGCCACTGAGCAAGGTAAGAATCTGCCTTTTCCCCCTGCCCCTTGAGAATGGATGTTAGGAAATCATCCGCTGTGTCTATAACTGGACCAGCTGAGTTAGAGAGGAATATTTGCATTGGTTACTCCACCCCTCCTAAAAGTGGAGAGGCAGGCATGGAAGCCCCGTGGGGCTCCAAAGAGAGGCAAGGCAGTAGACCAGATCGTCCCCATTTTTTTCCCCCTAGCTTAGTCCTCTGTTTCTATGATCTGCCTTTTGAACTGTTTTTGTGGCTGATCAGTTCCACCTAATATGTCTCTTGATTTCTGCTATTGTAATACTCAGGCGACATGCTGTTCTCTTCATTTTTATAAGCTTTAGATGCTTCTGCCTGTCATATTCTGGCGGTTTATCTTCAGCGTCTGGATTTGCTTTCAGACTTGAATGTCTATCAAGCTGCCGTTGCTTTGAATGTGAGATCAAAAGAAGATGAATTCCAGTAAAAAATTTCCTTCTATGAAGAAAAGATTGGGGCCTATGTAAACATCCCACTGACAGCTCCCAATGAGTTATTTTAGCCGCGTATTAGCACCTGGATGACAGACAGTCCAGCATTCCACGCTAAATAACAAATCAGTTGCTTCCGTGGCAGAAGAACACTGCCACAACAGCAATAGATTTTCGGAAGGAATCCTTTTCTTCCTCCCTCTTTTTTTTTTATTGAATATGGCTGTTGAACTCTTCATCGTATTTTTCAAGCTGACTTGCTGTGTGTGCCTTCAGCAGTTTACTTTTCTTTACAATATCTGTCAAGTTGCTTGGGTGACAGAAGACAGGACTTTGATAATTATTTGGGGGTAGGTTAAGGAGTGCTCAAGTAGGCAAGCCAGGTTTCTTGAGATAAACAGGTAGTTTGGTTGATTGCAGAGAAGGAAAATGTAAAGGAAAGCAGCCAAAGCGGGATCAAGATCCTTGGCATGTGGGATGATGTGTTCTTTAAAAATACATGTGACAAAATCCTCTAAAGTCTGCAAAATCTGAATTTTTTTTTTCTTTCTTTCTTTTTTTTTTTTTTAAGGCATCCTGCCTATGTAAATGTCACCACAAAAATATCTCCAGAGCAGGTTTCCCGAAACCCTGTTGGTGTGTATTTGTCTGTGTGAATGAGCTGTGTTTGGCTAGGGCTTGGTCTAGCCGGGGCGCACTGCATGTGTTGTGTCGCTGCTTGCAGATCTGGAGTGATTTAGGTACGTGTAGCATTAATAGATTTCTTTAAGTGCTAAATGCAACTTTGAAAATTACCTGCAAGCTCCATCTGATCTTTCAACTTTGAAAATGAAGAATTACTTGAGGAATTCTTGTGGTTTCTTTGTCATTTAGTGAGAGCCCAGCCAGCTACTGTGGAGGCAAACCTCCCTGAGGTTGCCTACAAAGGGCAATGTTCCAGTGTGTTTTCTCCTCGAGTGTGCTTCAGCTGCACAGCACTTCCTGTTTATTCAAACATCTTTTTTACCACTCGGCAACCCCCGCTTCACAGAAACAGCCAGAACCCATCTACAGCAAGAAGACGGAAATCCAAAGGCAGACAGTACGAGCTCACTCCGTCAAACTCTTCATTTTCTCTGTAAGTGTCCAGAGAAAGAGGAACATTTTCGCTGGGTTAAACTTTTAAACTAGGGATCTGTGCTTGCGCAGACATTCTCTGCAGGGCAAATAAGATGATCCAACTTGTTTACTGCTTTTTTTCCTCCCTCCTTCCTCCTCTCTCCATCAAAAGCTTTTTTCTTTTTAGAGATTTGAGAGGACGGGTTCCTTCTAAATCCTTGTTAGTTCGCTCTTGCTTTCAAATGCGACTTTGGATATAATCAGCTAAGTAAGCAGCCGTGTGTTGTCAGGATAGTTTTACAGAGTGAATGTAGAATAGAGCCTCTCTCTGCTTATTGTGACATTGTTCGGTGTTGCCTTCTTCTCCTTCCTGTTATCACAAGTAGTAAGAGAATGCGGAGAGGGTGCCCTTGTAATTCTGCGGCTAAAGAATTGTCCTCTGATGTTTGCATCATGACACCGTCATCATTTGTGACTCGGTCTTGATAATATTTGTACCAATTTCATGCCAATAAAAGTCAGACTGCTGAAACACGCATGGTCATTATCTCATTCGTATTACTATTGTTTAAACGGAGCGGGCTGCAAGAGAGAGAGTGTCTGCCTCACTTTCTGTGATGGTTGTTAACTTTGATGTTGGAAGGTTCCTTTCAAAATTTTCATTGTGGATAATTAGTATGGCAGGGAAAGCCCTCGGACTTGGGCTGCCTCTTTGCTGTGTGTGGAGGAGCGATGTAAGTGCTCTCTTAGTCCTTTCTGTTGAAATGACTTTTCTAAAACACATGGTTTGACATTTTAAAAAAAGGTTCCACCTTTTCCTGTCTGTAGTCATTCCTTTTGCCTCTCTCCCCTCCCTCCACATGCCCCTCAATCCTGACCCCCCCACACACACCAACTTCAGGGTAATTGGTAATCCAGGTGCCTTTTTTTTTTTTTTTTAACTATGTACTGGTCAAGGGAATAGACAGGAAATGGAAGATTAGATCTTTTGATCTTAAGAGAATTGTTATTACTCTGAATCTTGTTTGTTACTCCCCAGACTAAATATCCTTAAATTTAAGTGTCTAAAACAGCAGCTATTAGAATAGAAAAAGAAGTATGCTCTGTCATTTTCCAGACCTCTCATGGAAGAAACATTTAAATAATTAAAAGAAATAAGTTTATGTGTTTTTGTATTGCTATGGCTAGGATGGCTTTTTTAGCGTGAAGAAGTTGTTCTACTTTGTAAGAAAAAAATGATGTTTGTGACTGCCTTCAGGACAAATTGTTTAACAGTAGGAGTAATTGCAGGGAAAATGGAAAGACTGACTGAAGGTATTTACTCAGATGTCAGTGTAGGTGTGGGGGCTGAAAACTCAGTGTGGGAACAGTGGGCTGCTTTTCTTGGTATCTCAGTCTATTTGATGACCATCAAATTTCCCAGCTCGCTGGTTTTGTTTTTTCTGGATGGCATGTTTGATTATTTATCAGAAGGGGAAGGGAGTAGCTGAAGCAAATAAACATGTGACTGAGTTCTGTTTTGTTTTCCACTGACAAAGCCATGCCCTTTAACAGATATACAGAAAATAATAAATGCATTGTTTTATGATAAAAGGAAATTATATGTGTTCTTTTTTTTTTTTTTTTTTAAAGGGGAAGTGAGTTAACCCTTAAGGATCAGGGGCCTTTTTACCTTCTGAGAATTTGCCAGACTTTTTACTGAGAATTTGTCTGTTGCGGCGTATGGTTTTATGGGACAGGATTTCCCAGGATTAGTTGCTCAGTAGTTTGGCTTTTTCTAGTTATGTCTGCCTCAGTAGGTCTACTTTATGGTGAGAGTGTGTATCTGTGTGTGTGTGTGTGTATGTGTGTGTGTGTATGTGTGTGTGTGTGTATGTGTGTGTGTGTCTCTGTGTGTGTGTGTGTGTGTGTGTGTTAAACAGTGATGCCATCAGGTAAATTAGTAGTTCTTACAATTTTGTCAAAGGCTATATTCTGATTTTATATATAAACAAAAATAACTCAAAGGAAAATATACCAGCGTGTCTGTGGCCAGAGTACAACATAACTTATTAGAGGCCAACATTTTGTTCCTCTCTTTAAAAATGTGAGGCAGGTGCTATATATAATGTAAAGAATCTACTTATATGTTATGTCCCTCAAAAATATCTTATAGCTGGCCAGTTAGCTAAGTTAGTTAGAGATCATTGGTGATAACACCAAGGTCAAGGGTTGGGATCCTTGTAAGGCCAGCCACAAACAAAAACTCTTAAGGGCTGGCTGGTTACCTCACTTGGTTAGAGCACAGCCTTATAACATCAAGGTCAAGGGACCCCTGGACCTGCTGGCCCCCTCCCCGCCCGCCAAAAAACCTTTGGTATTATATTTCATGATTTTTAAGGTTGGCATTATCTCAAATCGAGTCCTCCTAAGATCAAGGGAAGTCTCAAATCTACATTAAGTGTAGATTTAAAACAAGCAGACAGAAGATTTATCTTTTTTGTTGTTTTATTTTCAGGTGGGGTTTGCATGGCTGTGTGTAGACACTCTTTATACATAGGCATTCACTGACATGTGCTCACACTGGCATGTTCTTTAAAAACTAGAGCATGATTTTCTGAAGGCACCTCCTCACTTATACACATCCTGAAAAAATGATGTGCAGATCCTAGCACAGTGCCTGGCCCGGTCATATCAAGCCCTATAAATCACAGCTGGAAATCTGTTTCATTGCCTATACTGTTTTGGAATGTGAATTGAAAATATGCACACAGAGGGATTCCCTCTTCATTGACTATATAAGGGAACAGTGCAGCAGACACTCAAACACAGTGTAGCTTCCACCACTATTGTCCGGCATGTAACTGGGACGTGGCTTTGCTCTTGAGAGGATAACGGTGGAAACAGTAGCCTTTCCGCCACCTCTTTTGTCATCTTGGGTGATTCTCCACAAAGACAGTTGGGTTGGACAATCATACTTTATACTTATACAGAGTCCTTTGTCTGTAGAAATCAAAGTGCCTGACTAATGTTAACTGGTTAATACCCAGAACACCCTTGGGACAAAGGCAGGCTGCAAAGATTATCCCACTTTTGAGGTGGGAAGATGTCCTGTTGTTAAAACAGTTTACAGTTTCCGGGTGTGTCTGTATTTAATGCTTAGGCTAGACCTGGAAAAGGGGTATGATCTAGATACCATGAGAAGCGTTTTTCCTGTGACAGTCAGCCCTGACCACAGGCAGTCTCATGAGAAAGTGTTTTACCATGAAGAATCTAGACTGGAAAATATAGCTAGGGTGTGATGGTGGTGGGGGGGGGTGCGCAGTGAAGACGAATCATGCTTAATTTTAATCCCTTTAGGGTCAAAGTTAGGATATATTTTTTAAAGATACTGCATGGGCTGAAAATTCTGTTTTTTGTTTTGTTTCACTTTAACTCAATATGATGTTGGCAATTTAACTTCCACAAAAATCAAGTTAGTTTGTTCTTTGCAAAGAAACAGATACTAACAGGCTGTGCAAAGTAAGTCAGAAGTTGCTCTATGGTTGCACGCTTTGGGGGCAAAAATATTGAAATGTTCTGTTAACCCTAGATGTTACTGTGTGATTCTTCATCTCTGAAGTGCCTCGGGCCTTCTTCCTATGGTTACTAAGCACAGTGTAAAAATTAGTCAAGTGCCATTTGTGGTTCTGAGGCTTTTGTAGAAAGCTTTTCCAGAAAACTCAAGAATACGGTGGTGGTGGTGTTTTGGTTTGGTTTCTAATACTGTTAGTTTGTTGAAACCTGAATATAGAAATTAGATTTGAAGAAAATCTCTCCTCAAAATGTGTTTTTAATTTCAAAAAGTAATTTTTAAAAGACGGTAAATAATGACTCCATTTTTGTTAAGCATACCCCCAAATGTTGACATCTGTCACATGTTGGTGGTGGTATCACACTTGATTTTTTATTATTTTTCTAATTCATGTGTATATTTTTCATATCTTCTACTATGAACTTATTACTTTCATAAACAATAATCATTTATAAAAGCACTTTTTAAAATCACTTACGTACTTATTGGGTGTCAGGCTCTAGACACTTTACATGTATATTAATTATGACATAGGTACTGCTATTTCCTCCCATTCATACTGATCAAGGAAACTAAAGCACAGAGAGGTTAACCAACCTGTCTAAGGTCACACAGCTAGCAAATGGTGGAGCTGGGCTTCAAATCCAAGCACAGTGACTGCTGGGCACTTAACCACCATGTATAAGCTGCTTCTGTGGAGCTACACTAATGTTTTTCAAAGCAAACTTCTTTGTCTTTAGAATTTCTGTGATTTTCTCAAGGTCAGTAATTCCCCCAAATTCCCAGGAAATCTTATTTCTTCATGCCTAGAGATTCGACTTCCACCTTACACTAAATTGTGGTTACTGGAAGTTCCAAAGATCATTGTTACTCTTTGAGTATAACTCAGGGAGCACAACTGTACATCAGATGGGCACAGTTTTGTTTTTAATCCCTCTTTCAAGAAAGGGTTTCTCATTCCTTAACCAAACCAGTAAAATCTGTTTTTCTTTTGCTGTATTCTGTATCCACTATAAGGATAAAATCTTTTAAAAATTCACTATAAAGTTACCTTTGAGCATATACTAGATTAACTGAATATATTCTTCTAAACATGTGTAAATTTTTCTGTAAAAAATCTCTCATGTCAAGCATGTAGTTCTAGGTCCATGTGAGTGGAAGCCTTCCAAATTCATGGATTTGTGGATTAGTAGCCATTTTTGGTTTTGTCATTCTTGAAGTACAGTGAAGGGATTCTATCCAGGCCTTGTGACCTTGGGCACGTTACATAAACTTTCTGTTTATGTAAAGCAGTTTAGAACCAATCCGGTAGGCACTGGCATTCATTGTTAGTATTTTCTTCTTCATTAGTGTCATCTGCATCAGTGTCATCGTCTCCTCCTAGCTCACTACACTATTAGACCTCTTAGACAGCCATTCCTGCTCTTTGTTCTAAGAGCCAAGGCAAGGCATTGGTTTAAAGTTTGGTGAGGGTCAGAAAGAACCATATTTCTCAAATGCCTTTGCCGTGGAAGGAGCCAGGACTCTCAGCTGCAAATCCTCCGTCTGACCGCAGGTAAATCACATAACTCCTCTTCTCCTCGGTTTGCTCCTTGTACAATAAAAGTTGACTGCCTTAGATTCCTTTGGGCTCAGAGAGGATGCTGCAAGTTTAGTGTTTCTGTGAAGAGGACAGCAAGTGGTTTGAGATCACTGGGAAAAAGGAATCTTTGCCTTTCACCAACAAAATTTATTATCTTATTTAACTGAATAACTATCGTGTACCGGGTGCTGTGCTAAGGACCTATATGCATATATTATATAATCTTTGTAATTTAACTTCTCTGGTCTTATGTTTCCTTCTCTGTTGACTGGGTATAATAATACCTAAAAGAAACTTAAATGAGATAATTGATCTGCGCTGTTTAAAACTTGTCTTCGTTATCCTCAATGACCAGGGACTGAAAAGTTTCAATAGTGCAGTAACTTAACATGCCCCACCACCGCCAGAAAAGAAGAATGTAATTATAGGAGAGTGTGAGAGTGAGTCTACAGTAGGTTAAAAACAGAGGCTAGAAATCCTCCTGGACCTGAAAGCCATGCCAAGTGGGTCAAGAGAGCTAGACGTAACTTAGATGATGGAGGAGCATGACACGAGCTGCTGCTGGACTTTGGTGAAATTGTGGGGGGTAAATGTGTGCTCTCTTAGCTCTGCCTTTGCATTATTTGTTTTATGAAAAGTACCTTTTGAAAAAAATCCAACCTTGGCTTAGCTGAACCAAGGAAGAGGGGACTAGTCCCGATTGGGGCTTGAGGAAGGGATGAGAATCAAGCGATGATGGTGACAGCATCAATATCCCAAGAGAAGATGGATGACACCAGATAGCCAGAGAGGTGAAAACACAGTGTGAGGGGGAGCGGAGATATCTGGGCTTGTTAATTCCTTCCTGTCTGCCTGCTTGGAGTTTGCCATCATGATAGAAACACAGGATGCTGCTGCTACAGATATCCAGAAGCAGCTCTGGTCCCTTGGGTCTGAGGATATCAGGGAATGCTGCTGCTTGAAGGAATTGGATTGTGAACAGAGTTTGGGGGAAAGGTAGAATTTAAAAAAAATTTTTTTTTGGCAGCTAGCTGGTACAGGGAACCAAACACTTGACCTTGGTGTTACAAGGCAGCACTCTGACCAAATGAGCTAACTGGCCAGCCCCAAAAGGTAGATGGAGAAAATACATGGATGCCTTGTAAATGTGCACAGAGAACAGGAAGGGCAGAATGACAGATGTGGCCAGAGCTTGAAGAGTCTTGGGAATGGGAAGAGCTGGTTGAAAAAAAAGCAAGTCTTTTAAGTGGGGAAAAGAAAAAAGATAAACGTACAAGATGTGACACCATGAAAAAGCTTTTCCCTTCATCCTGGAAGCAAAGGGGGACCCACAGTCATTCATGCATTTTTGGCTCCACAGGATTGCATATCCATTTGCCAGTATTGCCCGTGGCTGTCTTTGGTCTAATCAGTGACCTTGGTACAGTGTGAGTATCAAGTTCTCATGAGACAATGTTTGTTTGTTTTTGTTTTTCCTTCTTAGCCACTTGCTAGACTTGTAACCTTGAGCCAGTCACCGAGCCTCACAATCTCTGTTTTTCCACTTTAAATTGGGAATTCTAAAACTTTCCCCCTAACTCTCTTACAGATGGTGGGAATAAGAAATAAAATAGTAAGTGTAAAGCAACTAACTTGCACAGTGCCTGGTACATAGTAAACAATTCAATACATTGTTTTTACTTTGCTATCTTAACTGTAGGGAAGTTATTATGCTATACTGGCCTCTACATTTCTAGATGCTCCTCATTTCTTAAATTGTTACACACAGGTATAATCTTTGCTATTCTCAATAACTGCTTTAAGAAGTGTATATTATTAGAGAATATTAAAAAAAAATTTTTCCCATTCTGGCAAACTGGCCAAATGTGAATAATTCCACATTTTGGATTATTAGTCTTGTTTGAGCCTTTCCTGTCTTCTGATTTTTATTTCTTTTCTTTGTTTCTATCTCTGCTGGAATGTTGCTTCTGAATCATTTTCACTCTATGCTTTTTTGCCCAAAATTCAGGCAAGAGAAGGAAGGTACTTTGTGAAGCAAAGCAGTCATAGGTGCTGATTGCATCTTAGGGCATCCTGAGTATGTGTGACTTATATTACAAGAATAAAAGGAATACAGCATCATATTTGTGCAGGAACTAGGTTCGGTGTTACTAGTAAAGTTATGGAAAATTCTAGCTAGATTCCTCTGCAAGCTTCAAAACGAGCAAGTCTCATTCCAAAGTACAAAAGGATATGAATCTGAATTATTCATAGTGTGAGTTTCTGGGCTGCACCCTCATAAAAGGCAATTACAGAAAACATTGGGTCAATACTGTGCGTTAATAGATCCCTTTGATTCATTCATCCTTACATTTGGCCCTCATATTTTCTATGTTGGGAACCTGGAGTTGGACTGGGCCAACGTATTTATTTTTAAACACAATCTAGTATTAAACAAGAGGAAACAAGAGTTTGATGCAGCATCCAACTTAACATTTTAGACATTTTCTAATAAACTTGACTTCTGTTTTACTTCATTGTAATGTTAATGTTGCCTATAGTCATAGCACCCCAGGCTGTGGTCTTGTCAACTTTCATGAGCTAAACAGGCTCAGGCTTGGGCAGTGCTTGAATGGAATTCCTCCAAAGACAATTCAGGTGCTGGAGACTTGGTGGTAGTGATTCAGTGTCTGGCACCAGCTCCCATGAGGAGCAGCCAGCCAGTGCCTCAACAAGGTGGTTATAGGGCCCTGTGTTAATGCGAGTAGGAGTAAGAGATTTTTATTTTTATTTTTTCACTGTTATGAGTGACTTCAGCCAGATTTCCTGACTGTAGCCATTAAACTTACTTTGCCTTATTTTGCCAGAGGATCATAGATCTCCTTTTTTTTTTTTTCGGTCTCATGAAAATTCCTATCCTACGTCTTTGGTGGGAAGTACCCTCTACATGCCTTCCAAATAAAAAAAGGTGATGCATACTTGCAAGGGAATACAGGGTTTGCTGTATCCCTTTCTGCTTCCTAGGTTTCCTTTGGGAGTGGGGCTTGTTGCAGAATGCCTCCTCCTGTCTAGAGTCTTCTGATATCTCGCCGTGTCCGTGTCTCCTGTGCCTGGTGCATGGGATGGCATTGGCGCTGGCGAATCATGGTGTAGTACAAGAGTACTGTTGCACAATTCTGTTCTCCCTCATCCCAGTTCTTCTAAAAAAAATAAAGGAAAATATGAGGATCATTTGCCATCTCTTCCTCCCCCAAAAATATACTCAAATAAATTGCCCACATTAAAAAGAAAGCCATCAGAACAAACCAAAAACACAACTCCCAGCCTGCCTGTGCTCATGTCTTTGCAGTATTGGTTAAATTCCAAAACAAAAGAAAATTGAGGGACATATGTAATAGGTATCTTAACAGTGCTAACCACTCCACGTGTAGTTTAAGGAATATAAAAGTGTATCAGTAAGGATATGTGAAAGCTAGCATTGGAAGTTGATCTAGAGAGAAGGTATAGGCTGGTGTGGGATGATACAGTAGCCCCAGTACTGGAGGGGATACTTTTGCATTGCCTCATCTCTCTTTCCATCCCCATCCCTACCCAGGAGTATGACACTGCCCGTGAACACGTGACCATTTCTCCTTCTGCACTTAGGACAGTAATGTTAAGGAACTTTGACTTTTCTATTTTCTGTCTCTTTTGATTTTCACTTGAGCACAGTATTGGAATGCTGTAGAGGTGGAGCTGCCTCTGCTTCAATTTTTTACCAGGTCTCTCTTGATAATGTTCCATAAACTCATTTGAAAAGACTGTGGAACATTTTAGGAAATCCATGCAAAATGTCCTATCATAAGTATCTCCTGTTATTGAATGCCCTAAAATTGTATTATACTTTCTCCAGCTGTTAGAACTCTGAGGATAGAGGATGCTACATAGGACCTTTCTCTTTTAGGTCACTGATTCAAATCCAGTATCCTAATTGATCTAAGGCTTTGCTATCTGCCCCACCTGCTTTTGGGGTTTCAGTCAAGTGAATTGACCACCAGTGAGTGCTCTGAGTGCACGTCCTTATCTGCAGTATCATAGAGTAGACCAAGCAGTGACTGGTTGTTACCCTCTGTAAGTTTTGATGGGGAAAGTGTTTTGTTTTTTACTTATGACATCAATAACGTGGTTTGATGGTTTGCTGCAGCGTTTTCTTTCCTTGTGTCTCTAATATTTATACAGTCACTGCAATCAGAATCTTTCCTTGGGCGTCTGTATTAGTCCTTTTTCTGTTGCTTGTAATAGAATATTTATAAAGAAACAGAATTTATTTCTTATGGTTTTGGAGGCTGAGAAGTCCAAGGTCCAGGGGGCATATCTAGTGAGGGTCTTCTTGGTACAGAGTCCCATGGAGACCCAGGGTATCACATAAGAAGGGCTGAGCATGGGCACTTATTAATGTGCTCACCTGCTCTCCTTATAAAGCCACCAGTCCACACCCATGATAACCCATTAAACCATTAACTCATTACTCCCTGTATAGATTAATCTATTCATGACAGCCTAGTCCTCACAATCCAATCACCTCTTAGAGGCCCTAACTTTCAGTACTGCCACATGGGGAATCAAGCTCCCACATGAGCTTTGGAGGGAACAAATATTCAGACTATAGAAGCATCTGATATTTTCATAATCACGCTGGAATTCCTGTAAGAGATCAGCTCACTTTTTCAGTGTCCTGTGATAACCAAGCATTCCATTTGTAAAATAGTATTCTTTAAAATTTAGTTTGGAGAACCTGCTGCCTTGGAATGCTGTTGATTCTGTACAAACACTTGTAGTACTGCAGGTCACTGTCAGTTCTTTTTTTTTAAGTGACCCACAGGCCTTCGTTCCATCCTGTACTGGAGTGATTACTATGTCTAAAGCAAGGAGGTGATGGAGTTTCCCTGCACACTCAGTCCTGGGTCTTGCTGTAGAGCAATTGTCAGATCATATTAAATGATGAGCATTTGTGTTAAGATGGTAGTTGGTTGCTGGGGCTGAAACAAGATAGCAAATTAGTTTAGAGGGGTGATAAGGCTCTCTAGAGGGACTCAAAGTATATGTAGAAGACGAGAAATAAAGGACAGAACATGCCTTTTTCCTACTAAGTTTCCTATGCTGGTTTTTCTTGTTGCTGTTGTTGTTTTATTAAACTACCTTTTCCTTCCCCTCTTCCCCTCTTGCACTGTGGACTAGTCCATGAAATTATCTGAGAAACAGGTTTGATTTTGAGGGGTGGGGAGAGTCTAGGAAAAGAAATTAGAGGAAGGGTGGCTGACTCAGACCAGCCTTTAAGGCTGGAAATGGGACAACTTCTCAGAGCAGACAGGAAATAACCAACACTCTCAACAGGCCAGTAAGGCACATGCTGTCTTTATTCTGGTACTCAGGATTTCACACTAATCTAAACTGCTATAAATTACCTATGGGAAGAAACACGTATTCAAAGTTTGCAACAAGTTTTAAACAGTTTCAGATAGAGGAGCACATACATGTATTTTGTTTTCATGTCCCAGTTCCTTTGCAGAAAATCAAAATTGAGTTTGAGTTTGAAGAACAGTGAATTAATATTGTCCTTGCTTTTCAGCTAAACTCTAAAATTATTTTGGGGTACTGATTGAAAGATGTATTTATATAAAATTCTCTCCAGTGGAATCTTTGCAAGTCTGAGAATACAGATAACAACTACGACAAGGGTTGGCAAACTTTTCCTGTAAAGGGCTGGATCGGAAATATTGTAGGCTTCCGAGGCCGTGCGGTCTCTGTAGAAAGTATTTAACTGTTTTGTAGCACAAAAGCAACCATAGGCAGTATGTAAGCAAATGAACTTGACTGTGTTCTGCTAAAACTTTAATTGTGAGATACTGAAATTTGAATTCCATATAATTTTTATGTGTCACAAAATCTTTTCTTTTTTTTTTTTTTCCACTTTTTTTCCAGCCATTTAATTAAGTAAAAACCATTCTTAGCTCATGAGCTGAACAAAACATGTTAGACTGAATTTGATCCATGGGCTATAGTTTGGCGACCTGTGACCGAAAACTTTCCAGTTAGTCATATTTTTTTGAAGAACTGCATGTGTCAGTGCTTATCTTGGAGTTTGTCACCAAATGCGTTATGCAAAAAAATTTTTAAAGATTTTCTTCTACCAGCTTGCTTTATGTGTGTGTGTGTGTGCGTGCTCTAACCATATTTTATGTAAACTTGATGTTTCTTAAAATATGGTAAACATGTTTTTGAGCGTCGGCTACCTTGATAAACATGCTAAACATAGAATTACCTAGCCCCTAAAATATAAGCACCTGCTATGAACTTGAGATGTAAACATGCTTATGTAAAACATAATTTGTAAATAACAGATGGCACTTATTTACTAAGAATGTGAAGGCGCTGATGAAAATGAAGTCATCTTGAGCCAGTAGAATGGAAGGTGTGTCAGAAATGCCCAGTTCCCAGTTAGCATGAAAACAATGGCCTACCAGACTAGTAACCAAGCACAAGTGTCGCTGGCTCTCTCTTCAAACTCAGAGCCGGCTGTGGACTACGGCAGGCCCACCATAAGGCAACTCCAACCCCTTGTGCAGTGCAGATCAGGGCATAGACAGGAGCCCAGTCCACAGATGGAGGTAGCGTCTGCCTGCCGCCCCTTTCCTCTGCTTGCTTATAGAGCCATTTATTTTAGCCTGTTGAAGGAAAATAAATGTGATTGTGTGCAACTAGGCTCCAAGAGCCTGGTTTTATCAGTTGCCTTCGCTCTGTGACATCCTTGAACTTCATCTTTACGGTAATCAGAGCCCCACACTCAATACAGCTCTGCATTCTGTAGTGCCAGGCAATTGTCACATCAGTTATAAAGGAAGTGTTGACTCAACCCAGCCCAGGAACTGCCACCAAGAGTAAAAGGTCTCTGGAGATGGAATTGGACCTTTTAAGTTACTTACATTAGCAGTTGGTCTGGAACTTGAGTCAGAGTTGATCCTTGCCTCTTTCATTTATTTGTGTGCTCTCTGTCTCTTGGTGTGGCACTCTCTCTCTCCCTCTCTGCTGCCCCTCTCTCCTTCTCTCCTTTCTCTCCCTCTCTCACACCCACACAAATGCATATCTACACACCTTATTATTCTGTAGCCAAAGGTTCTAATTTTATCTTCAACTGGCATATTCTAAGGGACTTTTCTCCGTTTGTGGTTGAAGTACTTTTATGGAAATAAGAAAAGTCCATCCGTGTCACTCCTCAGTTGTATTGGAATAAAGATAATCTCTGAGGTTTAGGCAGTGGAGTCTGAAAAGAAGGACATTAATCTGGTTTCGATGCATGTAACTGGTAAAAATGGCTGTCAAGTAATCATGTATGAGAAACGCAGTGAACATAGGTCTCTGGTACAATTTCCAGAGGGGATTTCATCATTCTTTCCAGATTTTTCACTGATCAGCAATGAACGTGATAATAAGCATTTTTTTACTTTCTGCAAGTGGTAGTTACCAGAGATTCGTATTATAATGCCCAGATATATCTTCGTACACACTAAGGTTTTATTTCCCCTTTTTGTGTGTGACATTTTAAAATTTAGATTGCAGTGATTTATATATCATGGAAAATTAGAAAAGAAAACACTCTTTAATGGTTGATTTTAAAGCACATTATAAGTTCTCATTAATTAGATTTTAAAACTCTTGCAGAGACCTAAGATTATTTTTATATTCATTTAGTAATTATTGGGGGGGGGAGTTTAATATTTTGCTCCAACTTTGTTAACATACATCCAGGGAATTATTGTAGGATAATTCATAACAATTCCTATCAAAATGAATTATTCTTTGCACTAATGTTGTCTCTCCATCCCAAATATTTCAAGTTATTTTACCTGTTTGTGTTCATTTGGGGGCTGAAATTTGGAAGCCCATTTGCACATCTTCATCTTATGTCATTCTCTGTTCAGCAGGTTGACTAAAATTTCCCTTGGCTTCGTATAAGTTCCAAAACCTTTTCTCCCCTGTGCGTCTATCTTTGATTATCTCCTTTGGTGGGGCTCTGTATGAAATGACGTGAAGGAGCTGGAGTTTATTATGTGGTTATGTAAGTTCGTATACCCCGTGCTGGATCTGAGGAAAGATGTTACACATATAAATGACTTTTTTGTTTTTCTTTAAACCAGCAAATTAGTCCAAGGATTCCAGCAGCTAATTTTGAAATGCATGATTATTGTGTAGAGCCAGCTCCGTAAACATTTTGTTGAAAACTTAGGTTTGAGTTCTATACTTTCTTTTGCTTATGTACATGTATGAGGGCATGCTCATGTAAGAGTAGTTGTGTTGTCAGTGTTTGTCTTAAAGACACTTAATATCTTCCCTTTTGCTGAAATGAGTTGACTGTATAGCTTTTCTGAGACTTGGTTATTTAAAAATTGAGTGCCTGTTCTCCCAATTTGGTGAAACATGGTAAATTATGAGGCATGATTGTTACTTTGTTTTCCTGTGCCTTCTCTATTTTAGTATTAAATGTATGTAACGTTTTTCATCTTCACCACCATATTTTTCTCTGCACTATCTTTTCACTGTCATCTTCAGTCCGTCTGTCTGCCTCTCCACTAGCATCCAGATCCTTCTTTGCTGATCCGTCTATTACTCTGGGAACTATGATAGTAGCATTTAAAATATGTCACAGTTCCCTTTCCTACATTAAAAAGCCATAAAACCTTCATGGGAAATAGCCAAGGGAACATATATAGTAAGAGGAGAGGCTCTTGCTCCTGCAAGCACCTTGCAAAGGGGACTATTTTTCTTATATGATATAAATGAAATCTTCACTCTGCCCACTTTTCCACCTACGCATGTACTGAGCGTCTCCAAGGAGACAAGGAAACCCGGAGTCCAGTGATGGTGAATCCTGAGCTGAGACAGCAGGCTGGAGGCTCAGGCAACTCTCCCAGGCGTCTTGGCTTCCAGATGCCCCTCTCAGACAGCCTCTTTTCTCGAGGCTCTTGCAGGCAGGCTTTCACAAATGTCTCTCCCTCCACAGACGAAATAGCCTGTGCGTTACCTCTGAAGGGCTGGTGGTGGTGAGCTCTGTAGGCAGAAGTCCTGGGACAGGATGGATGGATGCAGTAGGGAGGTGGGATTGGAGGATTCCACTTTGTCGAGATCTTTTCTTTGTCACCTATTTATCTGTGCTTCTGTTTCTTTGCCTTCCTTTACACCTCTTAAAAACAATAGTGTGACTCAACCTTACAAAGTGTCTTAAAAATATTCTTGTTAACATTACAGTTATGAACCCAGTTTAGTGAGCTTGTCCTTTGAGGAGAAGTACTCCTCGTGCAGATTCAACATTTTTAGGTGTCTGCTCCTGAACAATCATCCTCTTGACCACTTTGTTTTCCCTTTTTCCTGAGTTCAGTGTGCAGGAACCCCCAGGCCATCTTACTTTGCCAACACTCCACCTGTGTCACTGTAACATTTCTTGTACATATGTACATTATTTCCTTATATAAGCGAAGTGTCTGTTCTTCTTTGAGGAACACGCTACCTTCGTAAGTTTATTATGCTTACATTCTAAGACTACAGTGTCTCGTCCTTTTGATATATTGACCACATCTATGTGTGCCTCTTCTTTGGGGCACAAATAGTTACCATGTAAAAATTGTTATTAATATAATCCCAAAGAAATCTCATTTTGTGTATTTAATGAGCATTCTTGACATCTCTTTCATGTGCACATTCTTGGTTCTCAGCTGAATTGACTCAAGAAACCAAACTTTTCATGTGATTTTCTAGCACAGTATCTGCAAACTTCAGTTTTCTCTTGCTGATCCTACAGCTCTGTTTGGAAAGGTGTGGCTAGCCATTACTCCTATTCTGAATTCTGTTCTTAATGAATAGTGAAAGTCCTCGTGAACAGTGAATGTCCTCATGAGGGTTTACTGGTGACGCTTTTTTTTTTCCTTTTTTACTTGAACTTTTCTTTTAAACACCACTTCTTTTTAATTGAAATGAAATTCATATAACATAAAATTAATAATTTTAAAGAGAACAATTCAGAGGCATTGAGTACATTCAAAATCTTGTGAAACCACAACTTCTATTTAGTTCCAAAACATTCTTGTCACTCCAAAAGGAAACCCTGTACCCATTAAGCAGTTACTCCCCATCCCTTTTCCCCCACAGATTGTAACCCACAGTGTGCTTAATCTTTTTTTCCCTGAATTAACAAAATTAATTTAAAATATAGAATTAAAATTTGTGGGCCTCATTCTTTATCTGTGCAACTGGGTCACCCTGTAGCTAGGAACATCTCACTGCTTATACAAAGTTTTTGGTATAGTATATAATCAACCCTTCAAATCTCTCTCTTTTTAAAATTTATTTATTTATTAATTTTTTTTTCGTTCTATGATATTGTTGTGGAGCAGTTTGGGGGAAGAGGAGAGGGAAAGAGAGGAGGACATAGGATGGGAGGAGGAGGAAGGCAGGGGTTCATGGTCGAGGCCCGTGGCACCCCCATCATTCTGGCAGGGGAGACCAGGGGGCTTCCACCGGTGGCTCAGTCTTTGCTAAGCTGGATACAGATGTCAGGGGGGCTGTGGCTGAAGCTCTTGGACCCCACTGCCCCAACCACTTGAACTTTTAAAAAAGATTGGTTGTCATATGTTTAACGTTTTGGAGAAACCTCCTGTTTTCCTTTTACTTTTATCCTCAATTCATTTCCCAGTTTCTACCTTTAAATAAAAACCATCCCATGTGATAAGCTTGAAGGGTTGTTTGTATTAGACATAACCAGTTTTGTTCACAGACACATAATGTGACCTTTAAGTTGACCAGAGGTCAGATTTGCTTTTTTTTTTCTCTCTTATTTAGTCCATTGAGGTCCTCCTAGGTATGTCTCATCTGTTCTTCCCAAATAGCCTTATCTATAGTGGCATGCTTTTCCCTTTTCCCGTAGACCGCCTTTCAGCCCTTCCTCTTTATTCAGACTCAGATGAGGTGAAAGTGTTAGGAGGCTAACGAGTTTCTCACACTGGAACCTGGAGTTGCCAAGTTTCCCCAAGAAGAATTGGGCTAGAGTGAAGTTGCCTCTGAAAAGGGCCCTTTTTTTGTCTCCTAAGTTTCAGTCTTTGCCCACATCCCTCCTAACCTCTCTCTACCATCCTTCCTCAAAGTGCCAATCACTCATACTCCCACATTTTATGTCAGGTTTTTGGTAGGACTAAAGTGTCTGCTTAGACGGATTGTTATGCTTGAAGATCCGTGGATGAAACTGGCCAAATCAAAGGAAATGTAAACAACTTCTGGAAAGTTTTCCAACTTAGGCTGGTGGGAAGTTCTGTTTGCTGTTTTATTTGCTTGGAAATGGAAAAGTCAGGACCCAGCCCTGAAGTACACTTCCTGGAATCCTGTCTGTGAAGGAGACCCTGAACCATTACAAATGGTTTTCTTGTTTTTCCTTCCAGGCACTTCAGGTGGCAAGACAGCTCCTTCTTCAGCAGCAACAGCAGCAGCAAGTTAGTGGATTAAAATCTCCCAAGAGGAATGACAAACAACCAGCTCTCCAGGTAATGATTCTTTTTTTTTAAATTGCCATTATACCCTTTGGGATAGTTGATAAGCAGATCAGAAGTGGATTGTGTCAAGAATTGCAAATCATGTAAGAAAATCTTCTGAAGAAGGTGCATGTTTAGTTTATCAGCAGAGTATGACATTTTGGGAAAAATGTCTAGTTGACCAAAATTTTTCTTGCTGGAAGTAAGAAGATCTACTAATTAGGCAATATACTAGGAGAATGAGGAGTTTCAGGTATTGGGCTGCTTAATAGGCAATGTAGGTTACCAGTGAGAAAAATTCCATAGAACTCAGAATTGTTACCACATTATCTCATGATGGGTCTAGAAATGGGACACATGCCACACACTTTACTTTAGCACAGTAGTTCTCAGCAGGGTGATTTTGCCCCCCAAGGGACTGTGGGAAGTGTTTGGAGACATTGTTGGTTGTCACCAGGGGAGCAGAGGTATACCAACATATAGTAGGTACAGGCCAGGGATGCTACCAAACATCCTACAATGCACAGGACTGTCCCCCATAACACAGAATTAGCTCCAAATGTCAGTAGCGTCAGTAACTGTTACTGGGCCTGAGGAAGATGTGGCATTTTTAATATTACACCTTGTAATACGTATAATATATACCCTGTTCTTCAGTGGATGTTTTCAGAATGTTTCTGAATCATTAATAAGAAATGGTGAGCAATTTTAATGTGAAGATGCCAAAAGTTGTTTTTGCAACTTCTCATTTTGGGCATATTAAAGGCAAGGAGTTATTGGAGTAGAAGAAGGAGTGAGTTCATAAAAATCTAATTTGGATTTTTTTTTTTCCCTGATTGGTAAGGGGATCACAACCCTCGGCATGGTGTGGTCTGCACCACGCTCAGCCAGTGAGCGCACCGGCCATCCCTATATAGGATCCGAACCCGCGGCCTCGGTGCTACCGGCACTGCACTCTCCCGAGTGAGCCATGGGGCCGGCCCCTAATTTGGATTTTTGACTTGGAGTAGAAAATTATAATGGAAACTTCAAAGAACCTTGACTTAGTATATTCGTGCTAGGGCAGTACTTGGAGGTACTAGGTGGCTCAAACTAGTTTCATAGCTGGGGTGGGCATTCGCAGCATGGGAGGATAATGACGAATTTCTTATAATGAAAATTTTGGTACAGAATCTGTAAGCGGTATCAATTAATTTGATCATAAGTTCAACCTAAATTCTAGTTTGCGTTGACTTTTCCCAGGTCAGGGTGAACACTACCAGTTCCAAAATTATCCTACAAAGGTCAAACTTGGGGACCAAGTTCTAGTTCTTCTACATCTACTTGGGAAACTGTCACTCTCCAGGAAAAGTTCAGCACTATAGTGACACTTTACTGGAACAATTGAATGACAATGTGCACTGTTTACTAACACTTCTGAAAACAGTTATTGGTAAACCATCACCAATCTGTATGCCTTTTAATGTGCGCACATGCAGGGGACATTTTTAATGAGGCACAGTGCCATTGAGGACTGGTGTCAGGTGCTATAAGAAGTGCTTTGTTGTGCAGATGTCTTAAGAACAGCTCTGGAGGATGAAATATGACTGTGTTGACCTTTCAGCTGTGAGCTTATTTGTCAGGATTCAAATAAGTTGAAAGGATCAAACTGAACAGTTTCCGTAGTCAGACTGGGAATTGTGTTTCAGAGGTCAGCAGCGGAGGCCACATTGCAGATTCCATAACATAGCCAATTGTTGGTACATATTAAAGTACCAGGGCATCTCCTGCAGACAGAGACACAATTAAAATTCTAATTTATTAATGTATACAGGGAGCTAGCCCAGCCTGTCACTCAGTGATTCAAATGACTGTCCATTCTTTTTGCCTCTCTCTTGGAGCTCTCACAGCCTTAAAAATACTGTGAGTCCTCTTGAATTTATCAGACCTCAAGTGCATTGGAAAGATGAAAATATATTATGGAGGGGGGATCTTACACGTAGTAGAGCTTTGGTTAGAGGTAATAAAAAAAATACACATATGCACAATCTGTCTGATCGCACTGCTCTTCAGTATTGAATACCATTTGTGGCTACTTGCATTTTTAAAGCATAAGGCATTTTTAGGTAACTTCTTTTCCAAGACTGAACAAAGTTCTTTAGGGCTAAATATAAGAAGGAGTGTTTTAGGGGATTTCCTTTTGAGCACTCTTTTTCTTCTTGCCTGTAATAAGGTTTTCAGCCACCATGCAGAAGAGTATGATGGGAGACTTTATTTTTCTTGGCAAGGACAGTGTCAAAACCAACCTAACACATTCTGCTAAGTGCTTCAGTCTTTGTAAAAAGTGGGGGAAGTGGGGGTCATCTTGAATGCTGGTTTTGCTAAGGAAGATGTCTTGAGTCCCTTTCTATCCCCCAAGTGGGGGAGTTGATAAGCAGAAAATTTAGACCAGCTTTAAGAGTTGGCTGGAGGGAAAGGGGTGGGGAGGGTTGGTTGACTGGTGTGTGTGTGTGTGTGTGTGTGTGTGTGTGTGTGTGTGTGTGTGATTGTAAGCTTTATTAGGTTGGCTGGGTTGGTTGACTGGTGTGTGTGTGTGTGTGTGTGTGTGTGTGTGTGTGTGTGTGTGTGTGTGTGTGTGTGTGTGTGTGTGTGTGTGTGTGTGTGTGTGTGTGTGTGTGTGTGTGTGTGTGTGTGTGTGTGTGTGTGTGTGTGTGTGATTGTAAGCTTTATTAGGTTGGCTGGCTTTCCACTAACGGAGAGGAGAAATTACTCGCCTAGGCCACATGGTATATTACCTTGTTATAAAAATATGTATATAGACTTGGTGATTCACAGAAGGAATAACCTTCACATTTCAGTGTATCTTGCCATGCCATATCCTTGCTGGGGCATCTTAGCTGGAATAGCTCTGAAATGAAAGGGAAATCCTACAGCAAATCTTAGCAGTGTTCATCTCTGATCTTCTTACCCTTGGTAACTACATTGAGAGACCTATTTTAGCAAATTTCAGATCTTCTGCATAGAGGAGGGTTTGACAGAAGAGGATTTGATCTGCTGATAGCTTAAGGAAAAAAAAAAAAAAGAAAGAAACCCAAATCCCCAAATATACTGTGACTCATATTTTAAGCATATCTCACACTTCCCTGCTTTATGTTTGGCAGCGCTCTCCAGTTTCACAGGCTGATGATACAAACAAAAGAAAATGGAAAGTTAGAGAAGGCTATAAGTGGTTACTAGATAGAGATCATAAAATATAGTCAAACATCACCAATTTGGACTAATTTCAGGAAGACAAGAGTAAAGAAGAGAAGTAATGCTCTTTGCAGATACACACAGTGAACCAAATCTAAGCTGGCCACATTTGTGGATGATGCTGTGGCTTATTAATGAAGGCATTAATAGGGTATAGGTATTGCTTCTGAAGTTCATGAAAAATATTCTACTTAGTAACTTAATTTGCCTTTTTACTTGGTCTATTAATATGGTTTGCAAATTTTTTATGAATGATACAAATGAAAATCGAAAATTGGCCCCAGTGTAAATTCAGAATCAGGATGATCTGAATTAATTAAGTACCACTTGGTGAACGTTTCCAGAACAGCCACAATATGTTGGGCATTGTGCTGGTGTTCATACACTACAAAACTGTAGAGGGCATAAACCTTGCCTTCAGGATGCTTATGATTGATGCTGATGCTTGTAAAAGCATCAGCAAGGTTTTGCTGCAGAAAGAAAATTATAGTTGAGTAAAAATAGTAGGCCCTCTTTTATAAATATTTATGTACTTCTGAAGATTGCTTAAACAAGTGAAATAAATGCTTAACAGTGCAGGTGTGCTCATAACCTCGAAAATGTGTAACTTTACTGGCTGAAGATTAATTTGTGACTAGATGAGCAATTTTATTGATCAAATTTTGGAACTTTGACCACCATTTCTGGGTAGTAATTCATTTTGGTTCTTTAAGCATTTTAGTTGTTGGCACGAGTACATAAACTGGAAGGAAATCAAATGACACATTTTCTCCTAAGAAAGTAAAAGTACATGTGTATTCTGGCAACACTGAAGTTAGGAAAGAAAGTAAACCTTATGTGTTGCTTACAGTGGAAAGCTGACCACAGTTTCAGGACGTCTATAAAGAATTTGAACTTCAAGCCAGTCATCTGATAGTTTTCCCTCCTGCCCATCCCTTTCCTGCCAAGGTTATATCATGTGCAAGCCCGTCACTCAGGAGGCCATTCCATTGGAAGGAAGGATAGTGAAGTTCTCCACTGGAAGCTCAGGATTATGATGAGGACTCCTGCTTTAAGTGCAGGAGGTTAAAATAAAGGTTCTGCAGGTGGTTTTTTTAGCATTTTTATTTGCAGTTATATAAAATGTGCTTTAGGCAGCATTTTTGCTTTGCATTAATGCCACATATAATCTTAATGCCTCATATCATTTCCACATTTTTCACTAAGGAATAAATAGGGTAAGAGGAAACCTTTAAAGGAAACTACAGTTTTATGTTGTAGATAGTGAAATGGAATGGTTTTGAAATACTGATCCTTAAAAATATCCCTATGCACTGAATTAGTAAGGTGGATAATTCAGAAGAGGGAGGCAAATTATTATTCTTTTTTTGAGGGGAGGGTGGCTGGCCAGTACAGGAATTGAACTCTGGAACTTGGTGTTATCAGCACCACGCTGTAACCAACTGAGCTAACCAGCCAGCCTCTATTTTTTTTTCTTATTTTTTAATGTCTGTGGTTAACATTATCCAGAATTGGCATCCCTCACATTTGAAATTGATATGAAGTGTTGAAATTTTGGTCCTTTTAAGGTGTTATTGTATGACTTTGGAGAATCCAAAAATCCTACAAATAAGTCTTGATAAGGAACAATAAAACAGAAGCAGTGCTTTAAACATAGTTATTAAATCTTTCTGATTATACACATTACTAAAAATATGATAGAAACAGTGACCCCTCCTCCTAGAAAAATGCACATGCTCCCAGGATTTTGCATCCAGTTTTAGGGATTTTGTGAACCTCAAGAAGTTCATCTTGGGTCCAGGTTCATACTCCTGCTTTACGATTTTTTTTTTTTTTCTAAAAATAATATGACTTGTCCTTGAATCTGAAATTCTGACGTGAGTTATGATATAATGAGTTAGCTCAATTTTGATATTTCAGCTTCACCTCTCTATAGGGTGACCTGATGTTCCAGTCTGTCCAGGACAGTCCCAGTGCCTGCCCACTGACTGGGTATGTTTTTAATAATTCTCACTCTCAAAAGTTTTCCAGTTTGGATATTTAATTATATGATCACTTTCATGTATCTAAGCATTAAAATGCAAATATGATGCTAATATCTTACATGTAATCATATCTTTGTCACCATATGCAAAGTGTGGTAGATAATGAATGTATAGTCAGTTCTTAACATGGGCCAGCCCTGTAGCGACTCTGTGGTATAGGTGCTCTCCTTAAACCATTTTATGATAGGAGAAATTGAAACTTAGAGAGATTAAGTGACTTGCCACAGAGCACACAGACAGTTAACAGCACTAGGATGGGAAGCCAGATTTTTTAGAACCAGAGGTAGCCAGTATGCCATCAAGAAGTTAATTAGTGCCTCTCCTTCTACCTACTGAGTGTCATATTTTCCATAAATAAACAAATTATTATATTTTCCATATTATAAGCAACAATGAAGCCAAACCAACAAAACCCAGTTCCACTGTAAATATCTGGATTTCAATTAAGAGGACTCAGATCTGCATAAGTATCTTAATTAGAGTTGTGTGTGGTGTGTGTGTGTGTGTGTGTGTGTGTGTGTGTGTGTGTGTGTGTGTGTGTGTGTGACAGAGAGAGACAGAAACAAAAAACAGGAGCAACAGCAAAGAGAAGTATTTCTTAGGCTCAAGTGTGAAGCGCTCTTGCGTGCTTCCTTGTGTTGGGACATGGAATAGTATGTTATAATCATTGTTGGGGCTAGGAGGTGGAGAGGGACAGGGGAAAAAACATACTTGACTGGTCAAAAATGTGTAAATTGCTGACAAAATGACACATGTAATTAAGAGTGCTCCTACCATTTTACCTTGTGGTTTACACCTCCAGTGTTGAAAAAGAGAATGACTCCCACCTCGCTAATTACCATTATCACTGAAATGCTAGGGTTGGAGTCATTAGTTCCATGTGCATTTAATTAGAGGAAGGCTGAAATTGGATTTAACTTATTACTTTTTCATGGATCACTTTCTTGTCATCACTTCAAATTGGATTGCAGCCCCAGGTAACTAATTATGAGAGCCACAGGATCAAGAGTGAAAAAAAAGGTAATTAGGAATAACACTGTCGGACCCTTGCTGGTCGTCCACTTGTGCTTCGGGGGAGAAAAAAACGCCAGCCGTATTTTGTAGTATTACAGATTAAGGAGTTAGAGGTGTGTGTATGGTTGCTAGGCATTATGGGAGCCTGTCACCACCCATAGTGGCTTCTGTGATATACGGCTGAGTTGAAGATGTTGAATCAACGTGGTTCCACAATCAGCTCCTTAATACCTAGATTAAACTTGTAAAAGCAACAGATTGGTTGTAGGTATGAGGCATCTCAACAACTGAGTAGTCTGGGGGCCTCACATGTATGATTACAACAAAGCTGTCAAGATGCCTCTGAGCCAAAGTACAGAATATTTTAAGTACAGGGAGTTAGAATTTAATGAACGTATTAATGTTCCAGAAGCATCATTCATATCTGACAGGAAGTCATATCAGTCAGCACAGCACTGAGGTTTAGGGTTTATACATCGGGAATTTTTGTCAAAGTTTCCAGTATGCTATAGTGTTGAGACCATTTACTTTGCTTCTGGTTTGTTTATCCCCCTACCCCAAGTGTTGTGGCTAGGCTTCCTGAGGTTCTGTTTCTCCTTTCCCCCCCATCAAAAATACTTTTAAATAAATTATATTGTTTCCATGTGCTGAGCAGAATTCAGAACTGCAAGCAATCAATTTTATTGACATCGTCTGAAAAAATGTTGATGACAGTTTGAGGATGTGAAAGAATTGGATTTTTAAAGTCTCTAGTACTAAGTGTGGCAAAAAAAAAAAAAAAAAGAAAAATTGAAATGTAATCTATTACTGGACATTCTGTGAATTAGACTCTCGTAAGAAGTGATTTTAAAGGGAAAAAAAAAAGATTCTTCTTTGATAGGCTACAATAGCATAATGCAACACCTTGATATGAAACCTGTTGGTTGCCTTGAAGAAAGAAAAATCCTCTTGGTTTCCCGTAGAAGGGGATCCCTAAGCAAAGATGGCTAGTTTCCTTAAGTTGTTTGAAATTAGTTTTAATGTTCTGTTAATGTAAGCAAGTAATCACAATTCAGTCTTGGGTGACCAAGCCTTGCTTGTTATTCTCCAGTGCAAGAGGAGTGTGGGCCAGGATGTGCCCACCTGACAGAGACCTCTGCATCATTATTCCCAAAGTGATAAAATACTATTCCTGGAATTACGAGTCTTTTTCCTATGTGAACCTTCTAAGCAAAATCTCAAGAACCAAAAGAGTAATCATCAAGTCTAATGCAGAAAGTTGAAGCTTTTTTTTTTTTTTTTTTTTTTTTGGAACATCTTATGTTGATTTAGAATTTTTGTACACAATATTCATCTGTGGTTGAAAGGGGGCATGCTGAGGTCAAGTGATGTAGTGTTTTCCATTTTTCCATATGAGTCTCACAGTTTGTGATAAAAGCAAACTCCTTTATTTTGTAAGTCTGCAAGAATTTCTGATGAAGTGCAGAGGTCATGTTCCTTGTCAATTTGAGTAGCCAGCATTTTCTAACTACTATTTTTTCTTCCTTTTTGTGTGTCTTTTCTTCCCTGCCCCCCACCTTGCTATAAACCGTGGCACTTTTCTGACACATACACAGTGAAATCCTCCAATATGAAACTTATTAGCACACAGCATTGGACCCCGTCCAGTGGTTAGAAAATTTTCTGAAGCCTAGAACAGCATTTGGTGCAACACCATGGACCAGAAGTGACAATGGGGTAGTCGCGCTCCCCTGGCGTCCTGCCAGGTCAGGAAAGCCAGCTGACCGTGCAAAACAGTGAGACAGAGGTCGTGCATATGGGATGGGCTTCACAAGTTTGATCCTTAGAGAAATACACTTCTGAAATCATAAGGCAATATCTTTTTTCCCTATGATTATTATTTAAATTGGGTTGGAGGTATTCATCAACATTAGCTTCAGGAACACGAAAGCAAGCCATTAGAGAAATAGAATGAAACCCAGTTTCTACTAGATAATATTTTTTACTTCTGTAACTATTGGGTATTGCAGAATCTATGGATTTAATTCATTCATGCATGCATGCATGCATTCAAACTTTATTCATTGAATCTTACTATATCGAGATAATGTGACCAAGACACAACCCCTGCCCTAGCATTAGAAAAATTACACAATTCACCATGAGTCAGGTTAATTTAAATCAGGTTTTGAAACAAGAAACTAAGTCCCAGAAAAATAAAAGTAATAATATTAAATGGCAAACACTTAAATAGTACTTTTTAGGAGCCAACCTATACAACAACCAAATGGGGGTCGGTTCTGTTATTATTCCCATTTTACAGATAGGAAAGTAGAGCATAGAGAATTTAACTTGCCCAAGGCCATACAGCTGGTAAGTGGCAGAGCTGGGATTCTAACCCACACAGTCTGACTCAAGAATGTATGCTTTTGTCCATTGCACTCTACTGCCTCTCACTAAGCTACTGCCTCTCACTGAGCTACTGCCTAGGCCCAGTAAACAGCGACAGGGAAAGGAACAGAATCAGGGTTGCTGATGCCTTAACACTTGTCACTAACCACTAGACGACACTGTCTCCTAATTTGGACATATGTTTATGGGCATAGTGAAAAATAGTGCTTGTAATTGAAATATGCACTTTCTAAAGGGAAATGACGCCTGGGAAAGAGAAGAAAGACGGGTATTACTCAAAGCCTGCAGACAGCTCTGCAAGTAATTGTCTAAAGGCAGCCGTTGAAATTGAGAAGCAGTTTGGAAAATGTACAGTTTGGGAAATTTGTGTACCGATGTAATTACGGTAGTTGTGAGCTGATGTCATGCCTAGTAACTGTTTTTGTATTGCTTGGGCCTTTGTTACTGAGCTGTGATATCATGAGCAAACTATTATAAACATAGCATGGATATAGCATGCTTGTGTAACAAAAGATCGGGAACTTTTATTAAGTTTGTTTTCCTTGTCATATTGTAAAAATTTATTATGTGTACTGTGTATATTAGAAACAGATTTGGGTAATTCTGTCTAAATGAAGTCATCCCAGCTATTTCCAGACTGTCTGTTTTTGGTTGTGAATAATTTTCATACATCAGATGGTTGTCATATTTAGTCGCTCTCAAAATTTTAAAGAGAACATATCCCATTTTGAACTTTTGGTGGACTTCAGCCGCCTTGCTGTTGGGATTGTTTGAGTTTGAAATTATTTCCCAGTGAATTACAGAGACTGATATTAGTCATTTTTAAAGGGTCTGGGGTTGCTGCCTTCTGTTCATAACTTTTCCTCCATCAAAAAGCAGATTTTTAACTACTTAAGTAGTAGAATTTAAAGCTGCAAGGACACAATTGGGCAAGGACTGCCAGCCCTTGTCCTTTTACATTACATCCCACTGAAGCACGTTAGTAAACATTCAAGCAGACAGAGCCCAACACTTATCGGTGCTCATGGTAAATGTGGATTTAAAATGGGTAGTTCAAAAACTTTGGATGACTCCATCCTTCCCAGCTATGCTCCTCTAGCTCCTTCTTTTGCTGCCAAGCTTTAGAACCAGAATATTCTGCCTGCTGCTTCAACTTTTTTTTCTTTTCCTTTTAAAAAAAAAACCAGTCAATTTCTTTCCTAGCCTCCCCCAAATCTGGCTGGTTTTTTCATCATTTTCTTGAATTTTATTGTCACTAAATTCAGTGGCTGTGTTTCTATCCTTATCTCAACCTGTCTGAGCTCCTAGTAAGTTATGTTGCTTTGCCTAAGTTGTCTTTTTGGAAATTGCATTTAAACTTCTTCAAATCAGTACCCCCTGGCTTCCGTGCCATTCTCTTTCTGCTCCCCAGTTCTCCTCTGGATCCCAATTTCATTCTTTCCCCTAAGTTTAGTTTCTTTTATCCACTCCCGTAGCACATGTGTGCTCTTTGCTTGTTCTGGAACCTTGACACCCATGTCTCCAAGCCTGTTTGTGCCCCTCTTAGATTCCTATCCGTGGCTGTCTCTTAGCTCACCATCAAATCAATTTCAATATATCTAATCTACCAAATAGTTTTATCTCCAGCTCCTGTTAGTCAGAGTCATTTGAGTCATCATTGACTTATAATTTCCTCATCCTTACCATGTTATTCATCATCAGATTTGCCATTTTCCCTTCTTCTGGTATCTTCTATCCATTCCTTTCTCTGTGACTCCCCTGCTGCTACCTTATTCTAGAGTTATTCCTTCAGGTGCCACATACTTGGATTTCAACAAAGACCTTTTCCGATCACTCTCCTCCCAAAGCATTTTCTGTTCTTCATGTGCATCTCACACCCTACCTAACGCTCTCAGCCTTTCCTTAAATGCCATGTCACTCTGCTGTTCAAAATAGTCAACGGTCCACTCTTATCTACCATAGCAAGTCTAAATTCTGCTGTCTTCATCTAGTTTCTTAATATTCTAGCTTTGCATTAAATTAGGTGTCCTGAGAAGAAAGTCATAGCCTTCTTACTGTGCGGAGTGGGAAAGAGTTGTGAATTCAGAGTCATAACTTCCTTTGTAAAGAGGTAGATATAAGCGCAATCCATTTGATCACATTTCAGAGTCCCCAGAATCCAGAATTGTGGATATTACCTGCTCTAATGCCTGCTCTTTAGAAAGAAGACCCTTTGTGATTAAATTGTGTTTGAGTTTAATTCTAAGAGAATATCTTTGTCTGCTTTCTTCAGAAAGAAACTAAAAGCTACATGGTGTGAAGCCTTTTCCCATCCCTGAGTTCTCTGCTGTGTGATCTCATGGTTCTTTTCCATCAGTATCTATTGCTGCTGCCTGGCAGGGTCCTTCTGATCCACTCCGGCTACAGGACCACAGGCAAGGCGCTCCCTTGTCTGCACACAGATGAGCAGCTTCGTCAGACCTAATGAAACTGCTTTTAATAAGACATCAGTGAAATTATGTCTGGTTTGTTCTTTATTTGATAGCATAAAGGAATTGTTATTTATTCTAGAAACAGAATTAAGAGTCTGAACCACATAGAATTTTACAGAGCAGAGGTTTCACTGAGACTGCCAATTTTGATCTAGATACAAAATGGCTCTGCCTAGAGGGCTGTTTGAAGAATTCTCGATCCAGAATGGGCCCTGTAAAAGTGCCATGATTGATTAACCATGTCTGTCATGGGCACTCGAGGTGGGACTGGTGGTGTGTGCACCTTCTGTTTACCAGGCTTGGCATAGACCTATCTGAAATATCAGAGGAGAGAAGTAAGTAACTTGAGATTATTTTTTTCTGATAGATCTTGTGGTAACTATTGAAATATTATCTAAAATTGAATATGTGCTTTGGGTCTTTCCCCATAGCCTTACAGGAGACTGAGCAAATTGCATTCTTATCCAAAAACTTAATCTCTTCTTGACCAGATCTAAGGTGTGATTTGTCCTTTAAAGGATCTTTTATACTGGGCTGCCACACAAACTCAGCAGGATAGCTGAGAATTTTGGACATTCATGTGTCAGAATATGTTGAGGGAGGAGGCAGCATCACATTGCAATCAATAGCTAGGCCTCCAGTGTCAGACTGCTAGGTTTAAGTCTTGGTACTACCCTTACTCCTGTGTGACCTTGGAAAAGTAACCTAACCTTTCTGTATTTCCACTTTCTCATCTAGAGAGAGTGTCTGGTAACCTCACCTACCTGAAGGTATTGTGACGATTAAATGATTAATGCATGAACAGTCCTTGCACAGGGCTTGAGAAGTAGCAAATTCTTAGAACAGTTAGTTCTTCTCATAATGGTATAAAATCTCTTTTTAAAGGGAAGTTGACTACCTATTAAACTCACAATTGCATTTTAATTCATTTGGTATTGGTTGCTGTTCAAATGCATGTTTCAGCAGTGTAATGGGGACTATCATTTTGCTTGTAGTCAACTTATGGATAACCAGACTTGATGGGAAGACATCAGACTTCTCATCTGTAAAATGGGGTGACATATCACCTATCCCATGGTGGCATTATGAAAATTAGCTGAGTTAATGCATGTTAATAGCTTAGCAAGGCAAACAACATGTGCTTAGTAAAGGCTGGCTGCACCATCATCCCTGCTACTGCTATTATCAGCATTATTGTGATGGAGCATTATTTTTCCAAATATGTCATTTTAGGCATAAATAAGGGTCATGCTATTCTAAAAATTCCATCCCGGTCTCTCTTTTGTTCTTGTCTTCTCAGAATTTTATATCACTTAATGCTAGGTAGTCTTAACAGCCAAGGAACTAGTCCCTAATCTGAAATCTTGAAGCTGTGGTATTCTGCATCATGCCTGGCATAAAGTAGAAAATCTCTAGATATTTATTTCACGAATAAGTTAGTGAACAAGTGAATGATGAATGAATGAATGAGTGAATGAATGAGTGAAATCTCTAAGCCAGAAAGAAAGGAAAATTGGTATTGCTTTGGTCTCGGGTTCATAAATCTCTAGGAATATTTCAAGACCATGAACAGCATTAAAAGAATCCAATGTCAGTCCTGCCTAAATCTCTCATCAGGTTGATGAAGTGAATCTTGCCGGGAATGGAGTGAAAATCAGAGAACTCATACAGTGTGGTTAGATTGCCCTAATGCCCTGGGCTTACCTTTGTACATTTGCTAATCTGTTTAAGGTATAATATTAATGCCATAGAACTTGAATTCATAGGTATAGAAAATTAAAGGGGACTAAACATAAAAATACAGAAATGTATTTGGTGCCAAGATTAAGTTCAATGAAGCATAGTGAAGATGGAATAGATTATTAAATATACTCAGAGGGAGGATGGAAAATATACCTAAATCTCTCATTTTTAAAGGAATTGGTTTACTTGATTATTTGCAATAGTATCACACTCAGGAAAATCTAAAACAAATGAAAGCCAAACAGAATTTAATTGAGCTATTATTTTGCAGACTTTGGCTTGGTTTCAGACAGTCTAATCAAATTGTGCTTTAGCACAATTTAACTAATGTTAAATGCAGCCTTCCAACAGATGTTTAAGTAGAGTCTAATTGGAAAATCTACATCCTGGATTTAGTCTGTCTCATTGGAAAAAATAGCTTCAAATTTGTATTTCCAAGGATGACATTCAGTGACAAGCATTTCCAGAAACGATAAAGTTTTCTTCAAAGATGCTTGGTGCTTGGGTGGAATTGTCTTGAATAGTCAAAGGTGGCACTCTAGAAATTAAATTTCTTGGAAATCCTCCAGCTCTGTGCCATGTAGAGCTCAACAGAGAAATCTCCTTTATCATGTTACATCACCAGAGTCCTGTTAGAGTCCCTGGATCGCGTCAGGGATCCATGCGTTATAATTTATAATGAGCCCCTGCAAGTCATGCAAGGTACATACTGATTGATGACATTTTAAGGTACCGTCAAGGTGTCTAGGTAATGAAGTTGACCTTCCTCCATCGTTGTCTCAGTTTCAAGTTTGTAGATACAAACTATTTCACCTGACATGTTTGCTTGGAACTTTTTGTTATATCTGCAGAAGTAATTTGGTTTATTAGTAACTTTTTTCTTCCTTTAAACCAGGAGTCAGAAAACTTTCTCTGTAAAGGACCAAATAGTTAATACTTCTTGCTTTGTAGGCCATACTGTCTCAGTGGTAACTACTTACTCTGCTGTTGACATGCAAAAGCAACCATAGACAATATGTAAATGAATGAGTGTAGCTATATACAATAAAAATTCATCTGTGGACACTGATGTATGAATTTCATATAACTTTCACATCATGAAATGTTCTTTTGTTTTTTGTTTAACTATTTAAGACTATGAAAATAATTCTTAGCACAAGAGCCATCCACGGGTGATGGGCCATATTTGGGCTGTAGGTTGCTGACTTCTGCTTTAGATGATTGATATGTTCATACAGCTTGTTCATGAAACAAGGATGCTTGAACGAGAGGGCTAGTGAGGACTGAAATCTAGCCATCATTTACCAAGCCATGCACCGGGGTATGAGAGTCAGGCTGTGTCTGTTTGGAGGAAGAGACATCGTTTTCTCTTTTGCACAGAGTGCCACCCAGCACCTAGCTTTCCATCTTTTCCGTCTTCTTGGTCTATCCACATATCGGTAGGTGTAAGGGCAGAAATAGTAATTTTTTGGATCTTTTGATATTCAGGAAAATGGCCTTAGCTGGCAGGGCTTCTACTAGTCCGTACCACGTACTTGTGTGAAATCCGGGAAAGCACCCTTTGAGACATCTTACTCCCATCCATTGGGATAGTTTCATAATATACCTGATGTTATTACATTAAAACACTCTGCTGCTGTCTGCTAGAAAAATCTTACTAGTTATAAAGATCTACAGTGTCTAAGATGCAAGTGACTCTGCCTTGAATCCCTCATTTCTTTGTTCCCCAGCCTCCTTCTAGGGTAGTAGAAATGAACTCTCTGACCTCATCTCACCGATGCAAACCACCTATGGTCACTGGAAAGATGTTAGAGAATCTCAGTTCAGGAGCCTTGGCTTTTACACTTAAGTAAATTTGCCCAGGACGTAGCACTGAACAGGAAGCTGAATGCACTATTTAAGAATTAGGTAGGCCATTTGCCCCATTAACTTTGGAGTCTCTTGAGAAGGCCATGGAGTGACAAAGACGTACACTCTAGTTGGTATCATACTGAAGGTTCATCTCCTTTTCTCTATACACTTGGTACATTTCTTCTCTGGAATTTACCTATATACCATATTTTTATGGTATGTGCCCATTTTTACAATATTTCTAGACCAGCCTAAATTGGGAAATACTGAAAGTCTCATAAGATCACTAAGCTGATTTCCTACCAGAGTCATCTGGATACCTTTCAGGTAAGCATTGAAATTGGCTTATGTGTCAGTGTCACACCTGGTTTCTAGGAGTTCAGGGTGTACCTCATTCAGTAACTTGAATGTTATTAAAAATGTAGACTCTGTGTTTATCCAGGACCTTTCTTCTACAATGTTTTATAAACAAACACCTGCTCTGCTACTTTTGCAAAATCCAAAAAGAAAAAACTACCAACATGGAACTGGAATGAAAAACCAGGCCTCTTACCTCTACCTGTGTTAACATATTAGCTGGCATATGACTTGATTTTTCTTTTTTCTTTTTTAATTGAAGCCTCTTCATTCTATAACTGTTCTGAAATTTGGGGAATATTAATTGATGAAGGCGAAACCTTTATAGCATCGTAGTCCTTAAGGTTCACATGGCATTTAGTGTGATTTTTCTTTAAAGTAACACTAGTCATGTGAGGCTTGAATACCCACCATCTAACAGCAAGTAGCCAATCTGACTTTTTTTTTCTTAACACAATTTATCAATTGGAGTTCTACAAAAGAGAGATTATATTTTTTGACTTATGAACAGCAGGTCAGACATTTCAAAGAAAATTTAGAGAGCAGTAATTTTGAAAATGTACACAGATGAATTTGAAAATAAATATTTTACTGCCTACACAGCTCTATTTAGAATAGTGGCTTTGGAAATGTATTCCAGGAGCCTCACCATTTTGCATGACACAGTGTCAGTTCATGCACAATATATTAATGCTTAATTGAAGATAATGTAACTATAGATCAAAGGCATAATTAACGGGCTTGCAGAAACTCTTATGTAGATCAGGATTTTGACTAATAGAGGACTGGACAAACTGGTTTATAAAAGGATCTTGAGACCAGCTGAGGCTTCACCTGTCTGCTCAGCTGATGACGACAACAGCTGGAGGGGCTACCAGGATGAGTAGATAAAAGGACCATTCTCACCTCCACCACACCCTCCCCCACTTTGAAACCACCACTTCCTGGTATGGCTCCTGGCTGGCCCCTGGAACTGCTGGACTGTTGGGCTCTTGCATATCTCATAATGTGTATAATGAGGGGCTACTTTCTGTTAGTGTAAGGCTATCCTATGACTCTACTAACCTGAAACTTTAGCAGGAAACACATGATCGAGAGCAGTCCTTAGAACAGAGGTTGGCCAATGTAGACCCATGGGTCAAATCCCAAAGCTTGTTTTTGTAGTACTGACAAATCAAGAAAACTATTACATTTTTTAATTGTGGGGGAGAAAAAAGAAAAGAAGAATATTATTTCATGAAAAGTGAAAATTATATGAAATTCAGATTTCAGTGTCCATAATAAAGTTTTATTGGAATATAGCCACACTCTGTTGTTTTGCTTTCTATGGCTGCTTTCAGCGGAGTTGAGTGGTTGTGACAGACACTATATCCTGAAAAGCTTAAATTATTTACTCTCTGGCTTTTTATAGAAAAAGTTTGCTGACCCCTGATCTAGAAATTTGGGTTTGATGGTTAGGGCATCTTGGGAGGAGGGGTATGAATATCTAGAAACTTACTGAATTTATAGAGAGAGATAAATGAAAAACAAGAAAACTTTTTTTTTTTTTTTTTTTAACCTAATACTAGAAAAAAGCAAGGCAGGGGCCTGGGGGAAGTTTGATAGAGAACAATGTTATTGCAAGCCAGGAGCATTCTCCTGCAAAGATTATTAACCTTTATTATTATCATCATCATCCACAAGACCTCAGTCTCATTTTGATCTTTACTAATATAATTATTATCATCATCCCAATCTATGATTCATTTGGCATTAAAATTTGGTGTAAATGATATATAATGATTCCGAGAGCAAAGCCCCTAGGAAGTGTATGTGAGAGCCGACCAGAGGATTAGTTATTCATTCATTCATCTATCTATTCACTTATCCATTCATATTAACATTTATTATGTGCCTATTGTGTACCAGACCCTATTTAGTACTCAACTATAGAATTGAATATTTCTTAGTTCTTATGTCGGAGGTGAAACTAAACAGAGAGAGTTATAATATGTAATTAATGCACTAATAGATATAAACTTTGGGAACTGTGGGAACATACAGGAACAGAGCACTTGAAATGTGGCTAGTACAATGAAAAACTGAATTTTAAAATTGTGTTTACTTTCATTTAAATGTAAATAGCCACATGTGGCTAGTGACTATCATTTTGGACAAGGGCAAATATAGAACATTTCCATCATCATAGTAAGTTCTATTGGACGGTAGTAGCCTGGAAATCCCTTTTGCTTTTTAAAACATTTTGGTAAATATGTCTTTCTGATGAAAGATCAAAAAATAGTCTCTTGTAATGTGGCTTCTTCATGTGTCTCCAAAGTGTATTTGTCTAACTCCTTGCCACATATTATATCTTTCTACATCCTTCTTTTACAGCATTGCTATCAGCATAGGACAATCCTTCAGTAATCTCTGGGAACATCTTTTGCTTCCTTTTTCTCCCTGGGGGCTTAAGTTTTTCCTCCAAACAAGAAAATACCAAAGCCCTGGAAGTTTGAAGACCCCTTCTTCCCAGTGAACCACTAGACCCTTTGAAAACTGACAATTATTTTTATTTGTGCAGACTTAAGATGGAAATAAGAACTTCAAAAGAGAATTTGGAAAAAAAAAAAAAGAATTTAAAAAATACCCATCTCACCAAAAAAGCTTAAATCATTTCCTCTGAAAGTTTCCTTCCATCTAAGGTTTGATTCTTCGGTCTCACAGCCCAGCCTCCTCCAGTCCTCATTCTGAGGGGGAGGAAAGTGACCTCAGTTTCCACTGAGGCTGCTCTTAGGGTCCCACCAGGGTCTCTGTACTCACCTTCCTTCTCAGGAGAAGGGGCTGGCACGCCCTGATTTCCTGTCTGCTTTTATAAAAGCCAAATCCTTGAATTTGTTTCTTCTTTCCAAATGTTCATAGTTGTGCTTTTCACACCTGCCCCCCCCAGGTGTGCGGTTTATTGATCTTTGTTTTATTAATAATGCTATAATAAAATTTCCATTTAGGTTAGTAACAATAACAATAATCGTAGCATTAACTTCACTGGTTGAATATGTTGATTAGTTAGGGAAAAGCTTAGGGTGGCCCTTAATCTTGAGCTTGAGGTCTTGATGTGACGATAAAGCTTAGTTGTGAGTCTGGAGTCAGATATACCCAAATTCAAAAACCATCACTTGCCAGCTATGTGACCACATCCAAGTTAAGCTCACTTCTGAGCTTCTATAAAGTTGAAATGCCTATCCATCAAATTAATTAGAGGATTGATTTTAAAATATGTATACACACACACACACAAAAATCTGGCACAGAATGATCAAAACTTTACCTGCTCTTGCAGCTGTTCTAATCATCGTATCAGTATGATGTTGGTTATGGGTTATCACTTGTGAGATCCTAGGTTGGCCTGGATATAAAGAATTGGAATTTTACATAATATCGAGGCTTTTTGATGGCAATAGATGGGCAGAGAGTGGCAACTCTCAACCCCCATATGCATTTCAAAGCAATTGCATTTAGGATGGCCATAGGTACGTTATCATCTCCAGATCATTGATATGTGCCAGATGAACTGAAGATTCTACAGGCAAACAAAAATGTGCCGAGTGACTTGTTCCTATCCATAGGTCTTCTGTGCAGGGACCTGCCTCTCTTGTGATGGTGCAGTTAGCTGCACCTGATTATTCTCCCCTTCTCTGAGCATCTCCTAGTTCCCCCTTCCACACCAAAGAGGAAGTTGTACAGTTATTTCTCTTTGACTTTATAGTTGCATGAGTGCAAAGAGGACCAGAGAGTACTCTGATTTTCCTTGTAAATTCTACTTTTCTTGGGTTGTGATGTATTGGGAAGGGAAGCTTAGATTATAAAGTTGTCTTTTCATGAGGCTTCTAGACAGAGATGACTTGCTTCTCTTGGGGGAAATGGTAATTTGTTACTCTTCATTGCCCCGTTCCTTTTCCCCCTACGGGTGGTTCTCTTCACACCTGCAGGAGACTTGTTCTTTCACTTCTGTATTATCACATTATTTACCACATTTATGATAAAAGGGGCAAATGTTTTTGACAGTCATCGTGACAACTTTGATACAAACAGGGCAATGTTCTCTCGTTAAAAAATATAGACTTGCTCAAGAAAATGTAAAAGAAGCTTAGGAAATAAAATTCCTTGAAAATAGAAATTTTGAGATTTATTTTATAATGGGAACAAGGCTGAGGGATTTAAGAAATTGATCCCTTATTATGAGATTCGGATACTTTATTAGTTACCTTAACACTTGTCTTAAAACAACAATTTTAACGTTTATTATTTTACACATTTTCTGTGGGTCAGAGATATGGGAATGACTTAGCTGGGTGGTTATTGGCTCATAGTTTCTCATGAGATTGTGGTCAAAATGTGAGGCTGGGGCATGGCTGGGACTAGAAGATCCACTTCCAAGATGGCTCCTTCACATGGCTGTTGGCAAGAGACCTCAGTTCCTTATGATATATGTTGACAGGAAACCTCAGTTAAGTACACTCAAGCAACACTTTCCACAGTTTTTCTTGAGTGTACTCATGACATGGCAGCTAGCTTCTCCCAAAGTGATCCAGGTCTTTTATGACCTAGCCTTAGAAATCACATACCATCATTTCTGCCATGTTTATTAGTCACATAGAACAGCCCTGACACAGTGTTGGGGGAACTACACAGGCATGAATATCAGACAGTGATTATCTTTGGGGAGCTGTCTTGGAGACTGGTTACCACTGATACCAACCTCCTCATTAGCCCTATTTAGTATCAGTACATGAATGAGCCAGTGTGATAGCTTGTAATGTGTCACATCCCTGAGCTGTGTGGGACAGAAAAGAGGTTAAAGGTAAACATGTGGCCTTAGTGCTGGTGTACTCTTGGTTAAAGGCCATTGGCGGAAGTATTATTCCCCTCACTAAAAGATTTGCCCGTTACTCATAAGGAAGACATGATATTTGGTGTATTAGATTTCTTCCTCCAGTTCTCCACATTTCCTCCAGGGTGCATATTCTCAAGGCTGTGAGATCTTAGAAGATAATCTCAAAGTGATTTTAAGGCAAAATAAGTAGCTTAATATGGATAGCTAACTGCTTCTATAGTGTGTCAGAAGGCTTTGACATTGTCGAAATGATTTTGTCAGTGCCTTGCTCAGCTAAGTAGTTAGGTAGACAGGTGGAAGTTTAAGAACATTTACGTCCTTTTAGTGACTTGAATAGACTTCATGAGATTCCCTGTTCAACATCTGTCAAATTATTCGGCAGCTGTGTTTGTCTAGACACTCTACCAGTCACTTAGGGTAAGCAGCAGACAAAGCAGACAGGGTCCCTGACCACATTCTTATGGGACATTAAACAGGTAAGCAATGTGTCACACGTGTTGTGTGATGATGCAAATGGCAAGAAAACAAAGCTTGGCTAAGTCATAGAGAGTGGCGATGACCTTCCCATGCTAGATTGCCTGACCAGGGATGGCCTCTTTGAGGAAATGACCTTTGAGTAGAGACCTTGATTGAGTGAGGGATTGAGTCTTGCCAGTATCTGGAGAAGAGAAGAACATTTCAGACTGCAGGAACAGCAAGTGTAAAACTCCACGCACAGAATAGAGCTGGTCTTCCACTACTTGTGGAGGCTCCATCTGTCCCCAGCATCTTGGTTATCACCACTGGACTGCTTATGGCTAACTGTTTGCTTTCATGACCACAGTCTTATAGTCTTGGCTTAGCCTTCTTCTCTAAAAAATTACTTTTGTATGCTAAACCAGATTCACATGGGAGGCACATTATGCTGTGGCTAGTCTACTGTGTATTTCCCCTTTTTCTCCCCACAAAGATTTTACAAAACTTATGTATGCAAACAGGTATTTGTGTTTGTTTCACATGAGTTGCTTTTGCATAATGTAATAAGCTCATGATTTCACATGTACAGTAATTCATAGAAAGTGATAGTCATCTTGCTTAGATACCTTACTTCTCAAATTTAGTCTGCTAAATATAGTACCTTCTCAGACCCATATACGATGCTATAAAAAAAAAGAATAAAAGAAAGGTCAAAGTTTCCCCACCCACAAATTTGGTTATAAAAACAGCAAAGTAGGGTTTTTCTGAACTTGAATCAGTAAATTTTTAATTTAAATAGTATCCTGTTTTGACAAAGTGCTCAACCACAGAAGTCTGAGAGAGACACTGTTAAGCTTTTGTCAATACCTGCTGGCATCTCTCAACAGGAAGCTTTGGATGATTTCTGTTGTAATTCTGTGATACACTGAGAAGGAATGCAGGCCCTTATTTGTTGCATCTGGGAAATGGTCAGGATAGCGCTGGTCCAGCTTGGCCCTGTTTACATTACCGTTAATACGTTGCATAACCCTTTGTCAAACAAAACCTGTATTGTTTCTTTTGTTCAATTAATTAACAGTGGATTTCTGACTTCACTACGCAGGCGTCCAGAACAAGATACAATATGATGCCACAAGAGCTCTGTTCTCTGATCCAGCCAACAAAGAACTAAGCTGCCTGCAACCCTCTCCCTACCTTGGTCTTGTGATCTCATAGGTTATACAGTTGAACTATTTGGGGCCTGGGAAGTTCTTGAATGGCCTGCACTCTACCGAAGAAATCCAGGGCAGTATAAGAGTTCTTTGCTGGAATTCAGTCTCCAGCCCTCTTTTTATCTCAATTTGTTCCATGTTTAATAGTAAGTTGCATTTTACTGTAAAGGTGACTGCATTTTTCTTATGGGGCCTTCAGGGTAAACAGCCGTTAGTTTCCACCTGTGAACACACATGTAGCTTGTGTTTGGGTAGGGTGCCCAGTGCTTCCAAAGTCATTATTTTTCTGTAATGTTTATTCTCATGGTTGGGCATAGATAGATTCTATGCCCCAGTGCCAGATGAAGAGGTAGCTTATAATTCCAACTGAATGTGTTACACTTGAAAGTCAGCTGGAGTCGAAACAAGTGATGTATCAAGCAAATAGCTTTTAATTTTACATAAATTGGTTTTCTACTTTGCTCTGGGGCAGAAGTTTGCAGCCCAGGGTCACATTAGATGTCACTCACGATTTAGAAGAGAGGCATTCCTGGAAAGTATCTGGCAAAACATAATGGCAATGGCGTCTCTAGCCTAGGATGGCAGCCCTTATCTCTCGACCAGCTAGAGACACTGAAGATTAGAAAAGGCAACAGCAATTCCAGATTCTCTAAGAATAGTTTATCACGTGTGCACCCCTCCATATAATTTCCCCCAACACATTGCGTAATAATGACATCAGTATGTTGTATTGTCACATAAGGAAGAAAAGAAGATTCCCTTTTAAAGAAGGCTCAAAACTCTCCTTAATATGCAATTAACTAATAAACTTAGATAGGTACACTAGAACTGCAATGGGCTCCATCTGAGAGAGGGCGGCAGAGCTCTCTTTTTGCCCCATGCCCAAGTACAAAAGATGGGCAAAACCAATTGTCATCATGAGACATTGGTTTCAGGTTTAGGGCTAGAAAGAATACAGTTGTAAAGGATTTCAATCTGAGATGTGTAGTTGCAATTTTAGAATTGTCAGCCATATTGTCAAAAGAAGTAGCTTAGGCTTGAGAAACAAAGGATTCGTGACCTGCTACCATGATGTTAGGCAAAATATTTAACTTCTCTGTTTTTGTTTCTACATCTATAAAATGGCCATAGATGATACTGACTGAACAAGGACTAAATGAAAACATGAACATAAAGCACCCAGCCAGAGACACCCAGAATGTGACACACACTTAACAAAAGCAGTGAATAATGTTACTGGAACTGGATTGGATTGTTGTTGATTCTAAAACACCAGGTTATATTAATATCCAATAATAGTAAAAGTATAAAGCCATAGGACCCCACTAATCTTTATAATAACAAGAGAATAAATGAAACTTTGAAATCCCAAATATTAATAGAGTGAAGTGAAAAAGCTAAATGAAAGTAAAAAAGTAGTTCTGAGCTGTTGATGAGCTAGACAGAAAGCACAACAGCAAAGCATTAGTGGATTTTAACAAGATCATTGCATGAATGAAATAAGCTGCTAATGAAGAATGACTTTTTCATGCCCAAATCTATATATTTAAACAATGATTAATATTAAAAATAATTTTATGTGGGAAAAATCAAGCCGTTAATATATTTTTAACTTTATTTAAGGGAAAGTTAATCCATTAAAACCCGTTCTGTGTTTTCACAGGACTGGTCTCAGTAAGTGATTTCAGTAACAGAGCTTACACAGTGGACATTTTGAAGTGGGCCACCATGAAGAAAAAGTATATTTCACTAGAATGTTTAGATTACAATGAAATTGTGGATAACAGAATTTTTAAATTATTTATTGCCAGACTTTATGAAAGTATGATTGTCATAATTTGGTAAAGTGGATCGAGAACAAAAAAGAAACTAAAATGTCAGATTCAGGAAAAAGGAGAAACAAACCCAAGAGTGTGGAGTTTGAAAAAAAAAAAAAAACAGTAAAAAGAGAATTTTAAGTGAAAACCCATTGGACCAAGAAGTCTTATTAGTACCTTTATCATGAGACCTTGGGGGGGATTTCTTTATATACATAATATATATATATGTGTGTGTGTGTGTGTGTGTGTGTATATATATATATTTAGAGGGTGAAAATGTCCTGAAAAAATTCCCAGCACTTGGTAAATAGAAGATACGCTATTGAATTTCAAAGTGATGTTGGAAGAATACCCTGAAAAGAAATTTGTAAATTTGGTTGATTGAAATAAAAATGCACGTGTGGTGAACTGAAACCTAGTGATTGATGCATGTGACTGGGACAGGGTAAGTATAATTTGGGTTGGCCTGGGGAATCCCTCCCAGAGTGGCTTTATACGAACCAAGATTTGCAGATGCCATCACGTGTTTTGTAATTTGGTGTTTCCTTCGTGCTGTGCTTTTCAAGGTTGATTGGGAGTGTTAATTTAACTACTTCGTAATCTCCTTATGGAAAGAGGTAGCTTTATTAGTCAGGGCCTCTCCCCATGCAAATGTCAAAACCCAGCTCTCAGACTGGCAAGTGATGGGGGTTGGGTGGGGAAGTCTGTAGGCTCACAGAACTTGAAAGTTCAAGGGTTAGCCTGGCTACAGGCACAGCTGGAACCAGGCTCTCAGATATGTCATCAGGATTTCGTCTCACTCCATTGTTCTGTTCTGCTTTCTTTTTGTGTTGGCTCCGTTCTTTAGTCAGGTTCTCCCTTGCAAGATGGCTTCTGAGAGTCCCAGATTCACATATTTACAGTTTAGCAACCCCTACAGAAAAGAGAATATGTGTTGCCCAGTAATTCTAACAAAAGTCCCTGAATTGACTGATGGCTTGGGTCACTTATCTATATCTGATCCCCTCACTGTGGTTAAGGGGAGGGGAATGTGCTGATTGGTGGGACAGAGCCATATGCCCACCCTTGTATCCCCCACATGGAGTTGGCTCCCTTGAAATCACATAGATCCAGAATAGATAAGGGAAAAGTTGTTGTACCTCAGTTTTCCTCTTAGAAGATGGAGCAGTACGTGCCATATAGACATTTTACCCTTTATCTTAAAGAGAGTAGGGCATACCATATTGTTAGCCAATATTGTTCAACCAGTCAGCTGTGTTAGTGGGAAAATCACTCCTCTAAGAGTTGGACAACTTGACTTTTAATCCCAACCCTGCAACTAACTGCCTATAAAGCTTTGGAGAGACCAGTATAAATAAATTTCTTAGGACTCAGTACCCTCATCAGAAACCAAAGAAAGTTGGTTTAGAATATTTCTGCAGTTCCTTCTTGCTGGAAAAAGTCTGTATTTCAAACTTATAATTCATCTTTGTAGCAGTTTTTGTATTATGCCCATTTCATACATAGACAGGTATGTTCTAGCCTCTCAGCACTGGCAGGATTTCTACAATGATGGCCATGTTCTATGTCTCTGCTGTCCAGTGTGGTAGTTACTAGCCATATTGGCTACTGAGTACTTAATGTAACTAGTATAACAGGAGAACTGAGTTTTTAATTTTATTTAAGTCTAATTGACTGAAATCTAAATAGCTACATGTGACCAGTGGTCTGCCCTATTGAACAACTCAGCTCTGGATTAATGGCCAAATAGAGTTATGTGAATTTGTAGACAAGTGAAATGTGAGTGACTGGAAGATACCTTAAATCTTGATGTCTTGTGCTTTTGTGAGTGATTCTTAGGTGTATTTTCATTCATAATTTGTAGTTAAAATTTTTAAAAAGTACAGCTCATTCCAACAAATACAGAAAGACTATTGTCTCCCTAAGGCTCCCCCAACCAAAACAAAGTTTAAAGTGCTGGAGGTAGATGATTTGAGTTTTGCGGTTCCTCATTTATCTGCCCTGTCGGGTGGTATGAAGGAATGGAAAGAATACTTAATTTGGTGTCACAAGTTTTAGGTTCTGGTCTAGGTTCTGGCAGTTACCATTTAGATGTGTGATCTTTGGCTAGTCATTTTTCCTTCCTGGGCATCGGCTTTCTCATCTGGAAAATGAGGGGGTGGGATTAAGATGATCTCTACATCTATTCCAGATCAAAGTTTCTGTGATTCTATGTCTTTTTCTTCGTTCTCATGACCAGGATGGTGGCTGAGAGTTTCTCTTTGTGTAGTCACTGAGCGTAAATCCAGATGATCAAAAGAACTGGCGAGGTACCTGGGACCATTTCTACATCTGAACTGTGGAGTGTTAGAACACGTTTCAAATTCCCACTAGGTCTGAAGGAACCCTGAGCAAAGTCAACTTCCACTTCGTTATTGTTTAGCGTTGTAATCCGAGATAAATCTAGAAGAAAATGCAGAACAGATAGCATTAAACAAATGCATACTTCATAAAAGAGGTTAGTTTAGTCTGAGGTTGCCAGGTTGTGCTACTTTAGAGCTGAAATTCCTGTGGAGGTAAGGGCTTCAGAGAGAGAATTCGTAGAACGGGTCAAAGTGAAGAATCTTGAGTGAGAGAGAGATTCGCATCATAAGTAAGCTTGAGAAGTTAGTTCATTGAGTAAAATCATAACCACTACTGCTTGCTAAACCTGAAGAAGGAAATTCAGAGATGATAAGACTTTTTTGGTACTGAGGGAAATTAGGGTTAAGGAAGGATGTTTCGAGTGACTTCATCTGTAGAAGGTTGGATTTTAAAGGAGATGAATCACAAATGAAGAGAAAGAGGAAGGAAAGAACACTGGCCAGATTTGCAGGAGCAGGTAGGAGGATTTGAAGTGTTCCAAAGGACAGAGTAGTAGGATGTGTCAAACCAGTACAGAGGGAGAAAGGCATCAGCTGGGGCTGAATAGAAACATGAAGTTTATTTGGTGATTTAATTTTGATATTCAGAAGTACATGCGATAATTGTGTTGTTATCCTGTGATAATGTGACAGAGTGAAACATTTATTGATGTGGCGTGAATTCCCATTATAAATAATAACTCCTGTACCCTGTCTCCATAGGTTCGTTCAGACACAGTTCATCTTGTAGCTTTATTTTTATTTTTTAAGTGGCTATCTTTATGTATGGGAACAGTCATCTCCAGAGATTCATTTTCATTTCAAAAAAACTTCTAAAGGTGTTAATTGCATTTTTTAAAACTCTTATGTAATTATTTAAAATTATTCTACCGGCATCATAAATCAGAACTTTTCCCATTATATCGCTGAGGAACATTTATGACCTGTTTAGACAGTTTTGATTTATAGGTTTAGGAAACAAGAATATAGAAACCATTGCCAGGTTTTAATTTGGAAATTTCTTTAGCCACGTCTGTTTCTGTGAAAAGGAGAAACAGAAAGCTGATAGGGGAGGTGACTGGAGAGGTATGGTCTTCACTAGTGAGACACAAGAAAAAGAGGCAGAAGACCTGATTTTGGAGTCCTGCTCTGAAATGAGCAATTAGTGTGGCTTGCATATGTTGTTTTATTTTTCTAGGCATTATTTTTATGTTAAGGAACGCTGGTTCCATGTAACAGGTGCCTGACTTTGAGTAAGTTAAGTTTCTACATTCAGTTTCCCTGTTTATAAAATGTAGAATAATGATCAGATCTTCACAGGATTGTGGTAAGGATTAAGTAAGCTTGCTCACTTATGCATTCAAAACATTTGTTTAAGAAGCACCTAGTAAAAGCCAGGTACTGTGTTAGGTGCTGAGTGAGGGTGCCAGGAGGAGCCCAACTGACCCGTGCCTGACCTTTCTCGGTGCTGGGAAGTCTGGAGCAGGCAGTGAATGTGAATAATCCCTGGTATGAAGCAGGTCTTGGTAATTGTCAAATAATAATAGCACTCCAGTTTAGATGTTGGGAAACATTGGAACGTACAAATGTAGAAAACCAATCACAATATAGTTCAGATGATGCTATCCAAGGAAAGCAAGATGACAGAAATATGTGTCAAAGGAGGATGGGGAAGAGTTAATATTCTGAGATGAAGAATCAAGATGTTTTTTTAAAAAGTCTCAGCAGGCCGAAGTTCTGGATCAAAATAAAAAAGATCTTTAATGGGAATGAATGCACGGCCCTACCACTGGCCTAGTATATATAGAGTGAAGAGCTCCAACTTTAACAGCAGTTCATGTGACAATTAGTTAGGGATGATTGTAAAACCAGCAGGAGCCAATTGGAACCTGGTGGGGGGCAGGGGCACCAAGGACTTTAGGCTGAATTCACAGAATAATGAGGAATTGGGCCTCTTCCCTCCTCTGGACCAGACAAATGACACCTGGCCTGCCACACTCATTTGTGGGCACTACCCTTAAAGGGGAGTCAGGAGCAAGCCAGAGCAGGGGGCCTTGCATATCACATACCAAATGCTGGCTACATATTTTAAACAAAACCAGAATTATTTAGTGCTGGGGGGTTGGGGGGCAGGACCAGCGTGTGGGTATGGTGGGAAGGGGCACAGTTGTTAAATAGCATCAACTGTTGGGATTGACTTGGTCCCTAAATCTGCAGCTCCCAGAATCCTGGTAACAAAAGAGAAGCAGAGGTCATGCCAGCTCTAGGTCCTCTGCTGTAGAAGAAAATGGTTAAAGTTGCCACTATTTGTGACTCTTCTGTGGCCCCAGTTAAGTGTGGGCTGTGGCCTTCCTATAGATCTTCCCTCATCTTTCTCTTTCTTACCCGAGTCAGTCAGGAGCTTCTCGGAGCAAAGCACAGTGGAGAGGAGACTTCTTGGGCAATGTGCATCCAGTTTGGGGATGTTCTGGTATTGGCAGCAGCTCTAGTCTTATGTCCATTCAGAAGGATTTTTTTTCATTTGACAAAATTAGCAAGACAAATGAAAGATAATTTTTAAAAATATCTGGAGGACTGTTTACCTTTAGTAGTGCAGTTGTGTTAGACTAAGTGATTCAGGTATACCCACAGCTATAAAATCTAGTTGTTTGTGTTATCTCTGAATCACAGTTTGTATTCAGTTTGGTTTTCTTTTAAATTTCCAAAGAATCTGATCATTGATTGCTCTGTCCAAATGCATTTTTTGCATGCATGGCCGCTCAGTTATAAAATCGACATCAGCAAGATTTTAGTCCCTCACATGGCAATATAGAGATGGTTCTCTTGCCATTGAATGTTCATCTTACATACAGAGATGCTATTATTTAGCAAGTACTTAGCTACTTTTTCCTTAGCGGTATGCTGTGTATACCGCAGGTGGTGAAAGAAGAAAGAGTACAGAATTCATCTCTTGGAGCTTATGATTTAGAGAAAATATGTGCATGAAACATAAATGAAATGCAAAAGTAGGAGGGAAAGAAGGAGGGGAGGAGGGAAGGAAGGAAGGAAGAAAGCATTAATTAATTTGTTTATTCATTTATTTAAAAATTCATCAAATATTTGTTGAGAAGCTTATATGTACAGGGCACTCTGGCATTTGCTTGAGCTAATTCGATTTTGGTGGAATGCTGAAATGACTGGCACAGAGAGTAAATGCTGTAGGAAGCCAGGGAAGCAGGGTCACCCCAACTTGGTGTCATGGATGGGAAGATGACCACGTTAGCCAGGTGGCCTCTTCTACTCTCTTACTTATGTATGTGTATTTGTTTTTATGTTGAGGAGGATAATTTCACCTAATAGAGGAGTATTTTTGTTTGGACTTAGCTCCTTCTTTTCTGTAACATGCCGCTTCACTGTACTAGGCAGGTCTTCAGCTGTCTGTCCCCCCAACCCCCACTTAATTCATAAGGCACAAGTGAATAAAAGTTAATAAGAGCCACCTTTACTCCGGTATACCTAGGCTGCCTTAGGAAGAAGGGCACTATGACTAGACTTCATGGTTCAGAGATTGGAGCCTTGTGGCAGATTGGGAATGACATGGTAGTCTTGGTAGGTCAGTGGTAGTCTTGATGGTGCTGCTTTTGTTAGAGTTCTGCTTCCTCTCCTAGATGTCTGAAAATGATTAGCATACAAGCCCTTTATGTTTTGGAAGTTTGTCCCTATTTGGATATGAGTTCTCTTCAAACTTTAGCACTACTTAATTGTATAATAAGATATCCATGTCTGATGTGATATTATTAATTTAAACACTTTGGTGACCAAAATATCTAATCCTTGAGTCCATGCTCCTTAACTTTATGATAGTGGTTCACAACCCCAGTTTGAATGTTAGGCTAACCTTCCAAAAAATTCCAGAGGCACATCACACATCCACTGAATCAAAATCCCTGGCTCCAAAGCTTAGGAATGACAGGTTGAGAAAATGCCAAGATAGGAATTAAGAACATCAGACTTTGCTATCTTAGGGGAAAAGTGTGTATGTATATTTGACCCAGCTGGGGTCAAAGCTGGGAGAGACTGTCATGTTAACCATGGACATGACATAGATGAAGAACAGAGAGAACGTGCTTAAAACAGATGAGGAGAGGAAAGATAGGTAAATTTTTGAGATAGGAAATACAGGTGAAATTGAGAAAAAGAAGAAAAACTATTTTGTCTCAAAGGAAAGATGCAACATGAATTATAATCGTCCCAGCCATACCAATTCCTTCACGGTCCCTAGTGTTCTGGTTTGTGTTATCTCCCATGTGAATGTTTGCACATGCTGTTCCAGTAGCTCAAATGTCCTTCCCCATCCTGTCTGCCCATCCAGCTCCCTGGAGCAGAGTATTATCCCTTAATATTCAGCACAACCCTTTTCTTATTTTAGAAGTTCCTTATCCCCTTAGGCTGAGGTAGGAACCCCTCTTTCTCTGCTCCCCACATGTCTGTTTGTTTTTTAATTCAGCAAATGATCAAATGGTAGCTGGCGCCATACCACATGCCTTGGGAGCACTAAGAGATTTCCACTCTACTTTGTGTAGTATGGGTGTTGGAAACTTCGAAAAGAATCTTAAAATCAACCCATTTTAGATCATTAAACCATGATGCTGTTTGGGTACAAGCTGAGCCCTCCCTTGAGCCGTGGTGGCTGGGACCCCATGGAAGGTTTTCCTTCCTGGAGACAGACTCCACCATGAGATAACAGTAACAAAATACTGTAAAAACATAGGCTGAAGATTTTATGAATTAGGTCTCATGTTGGCCAACCTATAGTTAATTGTTCTCGATGCTTAGGGCAGACTCCTCCTTAGAATATTCCAGTAGGTCCTTGAGAGTTCATTGTTCAGCAAACCACCAAATTCCTACCCCACATCCAAGTAATGAGCTGGCTGGTAGGTACAGCACACCCAGTAACCTGGAGATTTAAGCAGGGTTGCCATTTTGCCTTCCAGGGATGATTCTTGGTCTAGTTACCCTGGATTTAAAAAACAAAACAACTTTAATGACTTCTATTGTTGATATTAAAGAGATGAAAGAGCTGCTGCTTAGTTCAATTTTGGAATTAGGAGTGATGCTACCTACAGCACAGAAAAGTAAGAAGTCTGGAATTTCAATAGAGCAAAAGGAGGAAATTGAAGGAAAAGTGGTGTGTAGTAACAATAATGATGATATTAGGAAGTATTTAAGTGCTTACAGTGCACCAGGCACTGACCTGTTTTATCTCATTTAATATCTCATTGTGGGTGAAGTGCTAGGAATAGTTCCTCTTTATAGATGAGGAAACTAAGGCACGTGGAGACTGGTAATTTGCCAAAAGTACAGTCAGGAAATGATGCAACCAGGGTTAGAACCCATGGCAGTCTCTCCCCAGAGTCAGCGTGCTAAACTGTCTGCTGGCCTTTTACAATCAGAGACAAAATAAGCCCCATCACCCTGATGTTTCTTCCTTACATCTGAGATACAATGTGTCACCATGAGAGCCTGGGCACCATCCAGGCCAGGGTTGCTGTCCACTGCCTGGTACTCAGTAATGTGCTGGAAGGAGGGGAAAAGCTGGTCTCTTACTCTCTCTCTGTTTCTAGTAATGGTGATGGAGTCTGAGAACTAACTCAAAAGAATGCATGAACCCTTTGTCCTGCTCCCTCAATTTTCCTACCAGCCCAATTGTGGGTTGTCACTGTGGATTCGTGGAACAAGCAAAGACGATATGAAAATTTTACCTTTGTATTATTTTAGATTCCATTCTTGCCTACCAGTTGGTGACACTGGTCACATCTGTTTTCCAAGGGAGTAGAACAGGACCAGGCTTTTGTTCTCCCAGGCTTAGTTCTAGACCCGAGCCTGGTCTCCAGTTCAGTATATAGCTTAAAAGCCTTATTTTAGAGTCATCCAAGTCCCAACTCTCTTCTTACTAGCTGTGAGACTGGTTAATTAAGTTTAGCTCTCAGCATCACAGTTTATATATCTGTTAAGTGGGCAAAATAATGCCTGCTTCCTAGAGTTGTTTTGAGGATGGAAAGATTCTATGGCAAGTGCCAAACCCATCACACAGTCCCATAAGTACTACTGTATTTCTCAGCCATCCTATTACCAGGCACCAGCACTTTCTTCATTTCTCTTTCTTTGTCAAACCCTGTGTCAAGATCCCAGAACATACCTCCCAATTTGTGACTGACAACTCTCTACAGGACTCCTGCTACTCCCCTGTTCAAGACTGGCTCTGATCTTTGTTTTCTTAGCTATTATCTCCAAGTTGCCTGAGCTCTAGAACCAGTAAATGAAGAGGCTCCCTAATGTAGGACACAGCTCTGGAGGCGAGAGGCACATCCCAGCCCTTCCATTCACCAGCCAAGTGACCTCAGACGAGTCCCCTAACAGCTGCCAACATTAGAGGGTTGCTAGGCCAGATGCTTATGGGACTGGGAGCTTGCCATACGTTGGATCACTTATTTACACCAATGCTCTCAAATCAGGAAATATGATTTTCAAAATTGATACCCCCTCAAAAAATAATAAAAGAAACAAAGAAACATCTATTGACTAGGAGACAGATAATTGTTCCCACTTTATGGATGAGTAAATCCAGACAAAATGAACTTTTGTGACTCACCTACTTTGTTGGTAAGTAGCAAATGTTAGAGTTAAACCCACATCGCTCTTGCACCAAACTCCCGGTAACCTTCTCTATGTGCAGTAGAGGAAATAGGATTCCTGTTGCATAAGTTGTCAAGAGAATGATGAGATAGTATATGGCAGGGCTTTGCAACTTCAGAAGGCTGGCCAGACATATGGGGCATTGCTGTTGCTGTTATACTGTGAGCACCACAACAGGAAGAAGTCAGGTATTAGCATGAAGTAGAGAGAAGAGTGTAAGCAAGAGAGGAAAGTTGGAGGGTAGAACAACTTAGTAAAGCAATGGGATGGTGAACGGGTGAAAAAGGGTGTCAGAAAACAGTTAACCACAGAGCTCCCTGACTTCAAAGGTCTGGCCTGTTGGGTTGTGACATTACATAGATGTGTCCTGACCCATCTCAGAAATTGGACATCAGTGAATTTAATTAAGATCAATTAGACATTCCTCCTATTGTTCAAACACAATGCCTTATTTGTTTGAAAAGAGGGAAGTTCTATATGACCTGAAAGCTTCCTGCTTCATCTACTGCTTTTCCTCATGAAGGATGAAATGCCATTTGAAATAATAAAATATAAATAATTGGCCTGCTGGCTAGACTACATACTTTTCTACATCCATTTTCTCAAGATGTTGTTAGACTTCAAAAGTTGTCTACTATCTCTGCGATATTACTCTTTCTTCCAAATTTACCATGCAACCCAACCTAAACTTTTAGCTGTGCCTTCAACCTGAGATGGAAAATAACCACCTGATGCATAAACCTTTCCACTTTCATCTCTCTTTTCCAATATGAAACACAAAGAAGCAGGCAAATGGCTTGGGAGGTCAAGCTTGGTATTCAGAAATCTTTTTAGTGAGATAAGCATTGTTCACAGAGAAAAACCAAGGTGGTTAAAGAAGGGGGAAAAATCACAAGTACAAGAACGGAAATATGTTTGGAAGTCAGGTAGTTTTAGTCTTCATCTGAGACCTCAACTAAATCCACCAGGTCTTAAAGCATTATGTCACTTATTCTACTGACCACAAATTGTTGATGTTTCACAGGGTTTAAGACCTAGAGAGGAACCCAGTAAGGGCTTTGGGTTGTTTCCCAAAAGCATTTTTTTTGTTGTTGTTGTTCCTTGATTTATTGTTGACACTATAGTGTCAAAGATTCCCAAGCTCTGAAATCCTGTTTATACTTTTAAACCATATTTCTGGTAGTTTTATATATAGGACCTTCATGGTAAGCAGAAAATACCTAGAAATTAGTTCCCCGCTGATGTAAAATGTGTACCTGGTACATGAGAAGCAGTCAGTAATGATAAATGTTGTTATTATTATTACTACTAAAGAAACCATAGAGAGTATCTCATCCATCTTTCTCTTTGTTTAGGTGAAATGTGTAGTCTCAGAGAGTTGAAGTGACTAGCCCACAGTCACACTATTAATTCATGACAAAGTTGTTAATAGAACTCTAAGTCGTATCTAATATCCTTGCACTGTCTCAGGGTTCAACAAGGTGCTTTGGGTCACTTTAAACTAGAAAGACCTGCCTACCCTTTATTGGCCTTTTGGATGAGCCCCAATACTTGCAACTTGAGCCTTCAAAGAGTGGGGAGTAGAGATCCAGGGTTGCTCACCTGGGTGCATGCCTCAGATTCTGTTCCAGCATGGATCCACCCCCTGCCCCCAAGAACTGCCCTCATAACATTTTTCTAGAACAGAAGACAAATCTGTGCACTTTTATATGGTCTCTCTCAATGGTAGGGGGTGAGTGTGTGTGTGCATGTGTGTGTGTAATTGGTTACTATTAAGGAAAGAAAAGCAAGCCGTAGAGAGCTATAGAGCCCTACAAAATGTTTTCTGTGAAGCGGTTTCTATGCCGCACGGTGTGGAAGGGGATTCCACAGCCCTGTGCGGGCTTCCCCGGTATAAGATTTATTGTCCACTGGATTGGATGTTCTTTATAAGAGCATTTACTCGGCATCTAAAGGGCTGTCAAGAGTGCTGCTTCCTGAATGCTTTTGAGGTTGCAACTGCTAAGCTTCATTTTCCCATCTTGGAGATATATTTTTGAAATGGTATGCAGGGATTTGTACGGGCCTTGTGCTTCCCATTGACACTGACAGGAGTTGCACTGTTAAACCCCAGCACGCTGCTGTGGAAATTTACCCCCTAATGCCCAGAGCCCTCCTTCAGCCTCATCTCAGGCCCACACGTGCGTCCAAAGGGCTCCTGCAGTGGCGAGGGCCCGGGAGCGCATCCCGTTGTTACTGCGTAAGTCATGCAAGCCAACCGATCTCGAAAGTTAACTGTTTTCTTACTTAAAGGATAGGCAAGAGCTCTTCTTTTGCTTCCCCCGTCCCCTTTTTATGGATCTTATGAATGCCAGAAGAAAACTTGAACTGCGAGTCAGCTAAATATACTGGATCATGAAACCATAGGGACCACTGAAATGGGAACAGTGGCCCATTGCTGCTAAGAAGGTGTTTTATTGAAAATGCACCAACATGCTCTCCCTGGAGAGTGAGCAAAAGAAGGCAAGATGCCCAACAGTAATACAGGTTGTTCTCTTAGGCGTGCTAAAATACAGAGTTTGGCACTATCGTGCTGTGAATGCACAGGCAATAGAATAGACGGATGTGCATTTTTACATTAAAAGTACCATATTTCACCAGATGCCCCCTCCCCTATTCTGTTTAAATGTCTTAATTTATACATTGCAGTTAATTGTTCATTACATGTCCTTTCTCCGTCTGGCTTCTAGAAGTTGTCTTTTGAATAAGTTGAGGTAGTTGACATTTCTTAATTCTGGCAGGCTTACCAGCAGAGGGCAGGCGTAAAGAAGGTTTTGACACGAGGGTGTGTCAATCTAGGGTCAGAGGAGGGTGGCGGTGCAGGGAAGGAAGATCTTTGAGCATTGTTCTGAGGGCAGGATGGGACATGCTCTCTCTGCCTCTCCATGGGCCTGTTGCACAGCACAGGTCCCCGGAAAAGCTGACTGTACTAAATAAAGGTGGTCAGTTGCCTTTATCTGATATTCAGCATCTTCTACATAATTAAACACCTAAAAAATATGCAAATGTAATTTCATCCCCCAAGAGCCATCTTTTCTTTCCCTTTCTTGCCCCAGTTCTGGTTATGCTTAAAATCCAGGGTTTGCACGTGGGTGTGCCATCAGTGCTGTCACTCTTCAGAGGGGAGGTAACAAATCACGCTTGATGATGGTGGTTGTGATTTTTTCCCTGATATCTGAAGGATAAAGCTGTTTGGGAAATGCTCTCCTGCCCCAAAACATGTACCTTTTCGAGAACTATACACACTTCGGTGTAATCTGTTCTAACCTCACGGCAGAAGCAGTCCACTAATAAATTTCATGTTATGTTAAAACAAGGGATTATAGTTTTATAATAAATGAGAGAGGGTAATTTATTACTTTCAATTAGATGAGAAGTTAAGAAAGGATGTTGCCATTTTTCTTTTCCATGTGTGATTTTGTTTACTTGTGATGTTTTATGACTGTCTTTCCATTAGACTGAGGGTTTTTGTTTTTGTTTTTGTTTTGGTAAATGTTTTCCATAGCTCAGGTACGATTATATTCATAATTCAGGTACCATTATATTCACAAGGCCAGAGTGCTGACATGTCAAGCTGTGTGTATATAAGTTAACTAGAAACACTGGCATTATGAAATGTTGCATTAAATGAAGATGCAAATGGCAATTTGGGGAATGTCATAAAGAGAAATTTAAACTCCTGTGGAACAGTGAGAACTCAGTCTTTTTCCCTTGGCCAAACTAGCAGGCGCAGAAGAAAAACAACATAATTAGCTTCATTGTCAACATAGACATAACAGCGACATAAACAATATCGATATGCAGCTAACTGTGCGAGCTCCCTGTAGATGGATGATGTATTAATTTATATTTTTAAGTAAAAGCACTGCTTAAATCTAGACCGAACAGTGGCTCCTTAGAGACAAATGCCCAAATCTCAGGAATGGGGCCTTGCTCTTGCAATTTAGTAACTGTAATCGGCTGCCCTGCTCGCAGTCTTTGGAGAAATAATAAAGCGGTGTTCCTTCTGGAGAGGTGAGCTTTGCTGGGCAGCCCATCCATCGCACATGTTCGTGGGGTGAGGAGCCTGCATTTTGTATTCCTGTTGCTTCTGCTTTTTCTCTCTAGCAACAGACTCAGTTAGTTGAATCTCTTTAAGTTCTGTCATTTCAGAATATGTCCTAGGTTCTCTACTAAATTAATTGGAAAATGGAAAGAAAATAGGTGTTAACCCAGTGTTGTTTGGAAGAAGATGATAAACATGAATGAAGGTTTTGACCTCTCATCTTGCAGTTGATTTTTCAACACATTCTTGAGTCCTTTCTATAGTTATTTCCAGGCAGCTTCTGGTGAAGCAGACCCTCAGTTGGAGCTGAGGACCACGTGGGCCCAGGACCATCGCTGTGTCTACTTCACTGCAGCGCCATTCATGAGTGCGTGGGAATGATGTCCTGACAAGATGCTCCTCCTGACTCTTCATTTAATACATCTTATCTCTATTCTCAGCTCTGAATGGGCAGTAAAACCTTTCACTTTCTCTGTGTTTAAGGCTAAGTCTCAGCAGAACTGAATATAATACATGATTTTAGTCCCAGGTGTGTTATTTGGTGGTTAGAGTTTGGTAGGGGATCATAGTAATCTGTTCTTAAGTGCACAGCCGGCTGCACAATGGACTCATTTAGTGACTGACAGGTTTCTTCATATGTGGTGTTTGAACAAGAGCTGTATCTGTCCTGGGTGTTAGGATGTGGGCATCAAAAATATTTTTAAGTGTGGTATTTAGCATTTCCTTCATTCTTCCTTAAACATTAACCTTTCCCGGCCCCATTCCCCTCACCCCCCTTTAAGTATTCCTTTTATATTATCCTGGCCTCTCTTTTTTTTAATTTTTATTTTTATAACAATCCAGTATCTGCTTCCCTTTGTTGGGTGTGTTTGATTTGGGGGGAAAATCACTTTGCCTTTCCAAACCTCAGTGTCCTCGTCTGTAAAATGGGGATTACAGTTACTATTCAAGTATGACAACTACCCACGACCTTGTGGCTGAGCAACCCATTCTAAAGCCCCCAGAATCCAAATAATTCTCCTCTTCCTCCCTCTCCTCCTCCTCCTTTTTGGCCTTTCTGTTCCATCTTTTCCAAAATGACAGGCATTCAAAGTGATGAATAAATGGCATTAACTATGTCTTCTAAGTCACTGCAGGTTTTAGCATCTTACATTATACTCCTGCCCTGGAAGGTTCCAGTTCTCATTGAATCCCAAACACAGGTCATGTACACAGGACCACATGAGGGGATCCTGAGAGTCCAGAATTAACCCAAATGACCTGGGCACGTGTAGATTGTCCAGGTTCATCACTGGTGGTACATTTCCTTGCCTAGAAGTAGTCTGAGTCACCATGTCATCTGTCTTGGAGAGAGGGCGGGATAGGCTCCAGGTGGCTTCTGAGTTAGCTGTGCTAAGCCATTTCCTTCTCTACATTTGTCACCTCCCCCCTTATCCAAACCATCAGCCCTTTAAACACCACCTCCCAAAGGGCCCTTCCCAGAACTCTGCTGCTCCTAGTGATCTCCCCTTTCTCTGTAGTCCCATGGTGCTTAAAGCCACCACCATGCAATTTACTACTTGAGTAACCACTGCATTGCATCACTCTCTAATTATTTTGTGTAAGGCTCGTCTCCACAGCTGGGTCATAAGCGTCTGTAATGTTTTTTGTTTGCTTGTTTGTTTATTGTTTATTTTGATGCTCCTGGAGACTATTAGCTGATAAACACTAACCTGCAAAGGAGGTAGCCCAACTTGCAAAAGCATGTTTGAGTTTTATGGTTGCCTTGTGAAGAACTCAGCTTTAAAAAAAAAAAAAAGATTGCTTATTCAAAATGCACCCCAATTTTGTTCACAGACCTTAAATCTCAAATTAATTTTAATACTTTTTTCAAAGATCAGTTGTGTATTTCAAAATGATCATTTCCACTTTTTAACTGTGCATTGGGTTGGAGAGAACTTCCTATATTTTTATTTCCTGCCTTTGGGGCTCTGCCAGCCCTTGGGAAGGAGTGCCTTGTCTCTTTAAGAGTCACAACTCCACTGATTCCGGAGGTTCTGGCAGATTTAAGGCCGTTCTCCCCACCAAAAAAGAACGCCCTTGGTTCTCTATTGAATATTCATGAGAGGGCGGGGTCACATTTTTATGACCTGAAAAAAATCCCATTAATAAATTTGTTATCTGACACAAAAACACTTTAGGGTGGAGAGCGATCTGCGCAGTACCCATTTAACATCCGATCATACGTTGATGGTCAATTGGCGCTTTTGTCTCTTTCGTGTCTAGATTAATGGGGGAATTGTCTGCTCCTGCTGACCTTATTGAATTCAGGCATTTGCTTGATTGGAAATATTATCAATATGCTTTCTGATTTGTAGTAACCCGTATTTAATACACCTCAAATCGAAAAGTGCTTTCAAGTAAAACTCTTGGAATTACTGGGTTAGGTTTTGTTGCTGCCTTTTTTTTTTTTTAAATTGAGACAAAATAGGTAATCATTGATGTCACTGCTCCTTTTCCTCGAATACTTTGAGAAAAAGAATAAAAATGTTAGGGGGTTTTGTGTGTGTCTTTAAAAAAAAAAAAAAAAAAAATACAGGCCAGGAAGTTTTTCTCGAAGTTTGAAGATGGCCAATAGGTGATTTCTGGAGCTGCCGACATGGATTAAATTAACCTGGCACTTAAATGGGGCCTGTGGAGCCAGCAAAGTTTAGCATATTGGTGGTTCTTGAAAAACACTGTCTTCAGTTTTAAACGGCATTAAAGAGCAGTGACTATTTCTAATAGAGAGGGTCATCTTAAAGTGCTTATTGAGCGTAGCTTTTGTTGTTGCTGTTGGTGTATAAATAAGGAAGGAATTTAAAGAACTACTTCTTAGCAAACGTGTGGCAGATGCTTTCTTGAGCAGCTGTCGTTCTAGAGGGGAAGTAGCTTGGTTCAATGACGAGGCACGTTGGGTTGTTACTTATTTCAGCCCGTGTCGGGTTCGTTTTCCTCCGCTCGCACAAGCACGCTCTGGTGAGCCCGACTCTTGGAAAGAAACGGGGGGTGGGGGCCGGGGGGAGGCGAAGGCTCGGTTAAACCATCCACGTGAAGCCAAAGTTCTCCCGAGGCCGTTTTCGAGGAAAGCGCTTGTGCGCGCCGCCTTCGAGCCCCGCATCCTCTTGCGATTCTGAACAGTTGCTCGGAGCAGTCGGCTTGGCGCCGGGAGCGCCGGTCCCCGTCCTTTGCGTCTCTCGGCTCTCTCTGCCAGGTTCGGACAACTCGTTGTCAGTTTCCAAGACGAAACAAACACGCCACCAGGCCAAAAGCTCCGCACCGGCAGCCCCGGCCGGAGGGAGCGGGGCGCGCAGAGCCCCGGCTGCCCAGACGTCAGCCAGAGGCGGGTCGCAGGGTTAACAGCAATTAAGCGGAGTTGCTCTCGAGACAAAAGCGGGCTTGCACCCGAGCGCGATTTCACCTGCCGCGCGGAGGGGGCCGGGGCGCGGGGCGCGGACCGCGGCGCCCATTGTGTGGGGCGCGGCGCGGCGCGGGGTGTTTAGAGGCGGGTTGTGATTGGTGGAGCAGGGCGGGGCGGGTGGGCGCGGCGCGGCGCGTCTTGTCAGCCCGCGAGCCGGAGCGCCCCTGCGCGCGTGCAGTCCGCCTGCACGCCGAGGCCGCCGGACCCCACGCCCGGCCCCGCGCGGGCGCCCCGAGGCCGGCTCCGCGCGCCTGGCGGCTACATGGAGAGTGTCAGGTTGGTCCCTCTGATTGATCTCTGCCGTTCCGCTCTCCTTCCTCGGGCTCCGCCGTGCCAGCTCTCCGGGGGCCTCCCTGGGGAAGGCAGGAGCTTCCGAGCGTTTTTAAGTTGAATCTTTTAAAAAATAATAATAGTCTTCGCTGTTTAGCAACTTGGGTAGGAGTTGCGCTCTGGACGTGGAGGCGGGGAGGGAGCGGAGTGGTGGGAAGAAGGAGCTTCAGACAGGCCTGTGGGTCCTCGCTCTCTCACTCTCGCTCTTTTTTTTAAATGTTCATGGGTGGGGTGGTGTTGAGAGTTGGAGGAAGTCCTGCTTGTGTGTTTCTCTCTCTCTGTCTTTCGTTTGCGATTCATTTTCTCCTGGTCTGGCCTTCACGCAGCCACTTTGGTAAAGCCCTCGCCATCACTTCATTTGGGGGACGGATCTGGGGTGTGATTTATGTCACTTTCAGAGCGTGTGAAATAGACAAGGAGCCTTCAATCTCAGTGTAACCCGTGTGGACGTTTCTTTGCTTCTGATAGTTTGTTTCTATATCTGTCTAGGCTATTTTCAGCTTAGCTGTTCAAATTCAAGGAGTTCACACACAGTACAGGGGGAGGGGGAAGAATAAAGCCCCACTCCGAAGCAGGCAGGCCGGCGAAGGGAGCACTCAGGCAGATTGGGGATTTTAAGCCTCGGTTGCATTACTTTGCTGGTTAATTAAGTAGTGAGCGGGGTTTGGGTTTGGACGTGCAGCAGGCTGAGGAATTGCCAAGGGGTACTGCCATCTGAACCGGCTCTGAATGTAGCTAACTCAGCTGTCAGAACAGCATGAAACAGGGTCAGTGGAAACGGGACTTTTTCTCCCCCGGCCAAGTATTGTGATGGGAAGGAGAGGACCTTTAGGAAGTGGGTGGTAAAGTTTTAGAGCTAAGTACATATAGGCTCTTCCTCTTTGTGATTAACTCCTTCAAGTCCTGCCAGTTATAACTAAAATATCTAATAATTTCATATTCTTGTCCAAACAGACCAAATGTTCTAATCAAGCCAATTTAAAAATGCAAATCACCTAATTTCCATAGATTCCAACATTCTGAAAGTGACACATTTGGGGGAAGAATTAAGCCTGATAACAGGAAATGTGAATCATACTATCAATGACTAATCTGCTTAAGAAAAAAAAAATAAGTTACATTTATTTATCATTAGGAAGTCAGTGTTGAAGAAGCCAATTTTTTTTTAAGTTTAAAGCAAGTGATGTTTTTATTTTAGAAGCAGCCCTGTTTTGCTTTTTTTGTTTGTTTGTAATAAATTTTCCAAGAGGAATGTGTGTGTGCAATCAAAGGTGGTTTATATGTCAAAGTGTTCAAGCTAGTATGTGAGTGCCGAAGACCTGGAACATGATCACATTAAGATTTTAGTTTAGGGTTGGATGTGTGGCTGTTATTGTTTAAAAGAATACAAAGCTTTTTCTTGAATGTTAAGAATCATCACTAAGTAAACCAAGTGAAGACAGAAGCACATTCTCCTAATTGATACCCTTTGAATAAACTGAAAAAAAGTCTGTATCTATTTTATGAGATTCCTTCTAGCTTCCTGACACATTACAGTGAAAAGTGTAAAAATGAAACCAAAATGCAGACTTACCCAAAGACACTGGCTGACTTAACTCTAGGATGTGATAGAGCTGAGCTGAAAAGGCATTGGACTGACACTTGATAATCAAAGTTGATTTATTGTTCATTAGTACTGCATTAGCCCTTTCAGGCAAGACAGTTATTTGTGTAGTGGCTTGTCAAGAGTGAGACTGCAAGCACCTGTCATTTCTAAGGCATGAGATAAGCAAGTGAATATGAAGATGATGCAAATGAAAATACATTTGACTAGGTAAAAGGCCACAGGTTCATAAATTTTTTTCTTTAAAAAAATAGTGTGGGTCAATACCAGTCTATAAGAAAGAAATTTAGTAAAGAAGTTTTTTGTTGTTGTTGTTGTTGTTGTTTTTTTTTTTAGCCGTTAAGAACTACTTCCAGAGTGAAATTAATGGGCTTTGTATTCGCCTGTTTGCCTTCAGAACTTTCTTTCTGCCCAGATGTGCATCTTGTCTGACAAAAAGTTGGTCAGTTAAGGAAGCGAGACCATAACATGTCAATTATTTAATCTGAGTAATTTAAGGAAGGCAGTCTTCCCGTTTATGTTGTGTTTTTTAATAAACATATTTCATTAAATGAAGCTTCTAAGCATGGGTTGATTATGTGAAAATGTGATGACATCATAGCTAAGCTATGATAATGTCGGATATAATGTCAAGTGCATTTTCTACAACATGTTTTGCTCTTGATTTTTTTCTTCCCTCTGTGGAAGGGAATGATCTCATGACACATAATAGAAAACAACCTAAGTGTCAAAAGAAAACAAAATTAGTGAACTTTTGTCTGCAGCCATAGAAATGTGAATTAACTCATATTTTTCCAGGGATGGAATGGAAACATTCTGCATGAGAATATGTAATGTATTGTCTTCTCTGAATTTTCATTTGACAGGGATTTTAGAGGCTGTGATCTTAATTAAATCTCAACTAGCTGAAATAATGCATCTAAAGGCATTCAGTGTTGCGTAACCTTGCTCAGTTGGTAAATCATAAATCATGAGAAAGCTTAGGATAGGAACGGTTGGTTTGAATTTTTTTTTTTTTTTCTGTTTGCTGTTCAATGTACCTTAAAAAACAAAACCCTCACCATCACTACCTTGCATTTGTTTGCACGTTGTCAGGAGCTGTCATTCGAAAGATAAACTCTTTTATGACACTGACCAGTTCTGCAACTTTTCAGCCAACCTCCACACAATTGCAAGATACCGTGAATTAAAATCCAGATTAATTAAAAGCAATGAATTGTCCAGATTTGTCTTGGCTAATGTGATACAAGTGTTCTTTGAGCTATTTTGTTTCTGAGACAATCAGGAGAGAGTATTGAGACCAGCTTCTCAGCTCATACTAAAATTTGAGTAAAATTTGAATTGGCAAAAAAAGGAAGGTTGGAGAAATTCATTTCATAATATGGTTTAGTTGCGGATGAACATCACTAAAGAGAACCTTAAAACCATGCTGTTAGTAACTGGATAAATATAGTGGCCAGTTAGAATCTACTTCAGGTAGTTCGTTGTGATTTATAAACAAGTGACAATGCAGCAACAGTTGACCAGAGAAGGCTGGAGTATATAAATTGTTTCTCTGTGTATGTTGCATATTAAAATATGCATTCGAAGACAAGGAATTATAGTCATTAAATAGCCTTATTAACTGTCTAGGTTTTATAAATTCTAGTGCTTGCAAATACTGGGTTACTTACTTGTGGTGCCATTTAAACAGATGTTTTTAACTGCTACATTTTTTGATTTATATATATGCTTTAGTGTAGAAGAAGCTACCTACACATAAAAATTGAGAAAGCTATCTTGTGATAGCTTGATTTTATATATCTTTGCACATAATATTTTATGTAAGGCTAGGAGTTTTGTTACTGATGAGCTGTAGATCTCTTGGGGCAAAGGAGTGTAGCTTTATGTATACCTGTATGGCTGATTGGGGATACTCTTAACTCCCAAAGCTAAATTTTTTGTTTGGCAAAAGGTTGTTTTCTTGGAAGCAGCATGATATTTCTGGACACTAGTTTTAGTCATTTTGGAGTGTGCAGTACTTTTTTCCACCCTCATAAATGGTATTCTGCATTCAGCTTAATATTCTTTCATTTAAAAGAGAAAACTCAGACACCCCTTAGCTAAACAATCCTCTACAGATGTGGGGACTGGAATTACGTGGGAAGATCTAAGCTGGGCCTCTACTTTTGGATTGTAGGATTAATCTTCTCTGAGTCCCTCTTCCAACCTGGCAGTTGTTTGAACAGAAATTAATTTAGAATGAGAAGAATGAATACTGAACACATGCATTGTGTCTCATTTTCAAATCCAGTTAAAAGCAACTAATCAATGAAAATGCCCGCTAAATGTTATAGTGAGCTTTTTAGAATACCTTGGTATCATGCTTTAATTTTTAAGCTTTATCTTGACCTTAAATCTGAAACATCATTGTTCAAATAACTGAGAACAAGGTAAATCAACAACATCAAAAAGGTCGGCTTCTGTGATTTCTCAAGGGCTTGTTATTTTGTACTTCCCAATTCTATTTGATGTCTTGACAAAACAAGATGACACAGGGGAGAATGCATTAAATTTTGATTTTTTTCATCTAACCTGTTACAGTTGTGGCAGCTTAATTTCTTTTACTTTTTCCTGAAGATGGCTTTTTGTACAATTACTCTAATTGTCATACCACTTCTTGAGTCAGGTCTTCGTGGGTTCCCATTTGCCTTGATTTTACTAGGCATTTTTGAACATATTTTGACCTTTAACATGTAGGGAGCTTTTGGTTGGGTTTTGTCTTCATTAGAAATAAATCAGTGGATGGTGAGATTGTCAAAGAAGCAACTGATGTTTTCTCATTAGAATCTCATTTGCACCCCTTAGCTTAACTGTGATGTAAAAGGTGAAGGTGTTGGAAATAGGCGTAAGAAACTGCACAATTTGAGAAACTTAAATCGTACTTCTAAAAAAAGAATGATTGCACCCTAAGTAAGGCCTTCAAACTTTGGAATGATCTAATTTTGGCTTACCTGCATGTTTAAATTCAGTTGAAGCACCCCATCCCCCAATAATATGGACGAAAACACATATTTGCAGTTAAGCTTCCTATGATATTTCTATGGTGGTTAAAGTATGAAGAAAGCAGAGCTATAAATTTAATTCTTAGTCTTAGAAAAATTCTTTTTCTTTTTTTGACAAAAGAAACATTTTATTTTTCTTTATTTAACAGTAACTGTTGATCTAAAACTGTATCTACAATTTATCTTTCCTTATTTTAATCATGTATGTTTGTTACATAGGATTGATACAGTTGCTGTCTTTTTCATTTTTTTGAATAATACTTCAATTCAGGAGAACTTATTTAGCCAAGGCCTCTCACTCTTCTCTTCATAGCTAAAAATCTGTGGATAGGATCTTTTCTAACGTACCTCCTTGGATAGTTCTCCCCTCCTCCTATTTTTGCAGCATTTAAAAATGTTTTGTTGTTGTTGTTGTTGTTGTTAATGCAAAATGTCATAGCATGTTTGATTCATATGCTCTAAATTGTTTTCCATCCCACCTACAGGAGAAAGGTTGAAGAAGGAAAGAGGAGGCATTTTTCTTGATTTAAATAATAACAATAATAATAATAGTTGCTAGATTGAAAAGATCATTGTTTACTGGGTGATTATTTTCATGTGTAGCTTCCATTGTTTCCTGCATTTAACAGTCGCTAATAGGAGAAGTGATTTAATTTATGTAAACTTTACATTTTTATGCAAATGAAGCTGATATTTATTAGCACTTAAACAATTCTGCTGGCACTTAGTTGGAGTAACCTTGTATGCTTGGGAAATGTTGGAGGAGAAACACTGAGTTTCCACTAATACCTCTGCTGTAAACAAATAGGAATTTATGCCACTTTTTAAAATTTAAAGACAAAAGGAAAAGATCTCAGAGAGCTTTGCTAGAGATTGCTTATAAGGGTTGATAACCTGAAATAACTCCTGATTGGCAGGCAAGTCTTGGCCTTACAATTCTTTGTGAAAGAAAGATAGCCTTTTTTGATAGAATGTAATAAACAAAATGATAAAAAATGAAATGCTAATTGCGTTTTAAAGAGGTCTTTTTTTTCCTAAAATTTTAATAAGTGGTTGTATTGTTACTGAGAGAACAGTTATGCTAATGACTGACTACTTAGATGATTTTGCATTAATATAATAACCATTTACCTGCCTTAATGCTTTGTAAAGTATTGTGGCAAAATAGCTAAGTCTAAAAGAGTTACACAAAAAGCAGAATTCCATAATGAAACAGAATTATACTTTCCACATGAATAGCATGCTTTTAAAAATTTTTTGAAGACTGAAATATTATGTCAGAAATGTATTTTCTTTCCTCTAGGATACAGCTATCTTGCATAGTACCTGGTTGTGTTTTGCTTTTTGTTTTTTTAATACCATGGATAATAGATAGAAGTTTCCTAACTTTTCTGTTTGCTGATACATTTGTTGTATCCACAGATTTATTAATTATGAAAACTGTTGTTTTTCACAAGGGGCCAGTGATTGTGTTTAATTTTCAAAAATTTTACACAGGCTACCTTCTACATTGTTGTATACAGTTTGGCATAGTTACTTCTTCCTTGGTTTTCCGGTCTTTTGATTTTTTGTTTTCATAGAGCCATTTTTGTTTGGTTTTGTTTCGACATTCTGAAGCCTTCTAATTTAATTTATTTGGATTTTGTTATTTGATAAACTAGGTGACACTGCCTCACTTAGTTATCACCTAAACACAGCCTGAAGTCTAGAAAGGACTTGAGTTTCCTGGAACATACACGTGGTGAATGATCAGAGGTTAAAAATAGTTTCTAAACTATTAACCAGATTAAGGGAAATAAAACAGCATTTAAAAATTTTCTATCTTCTCATTTGTATTATCTGTATACATAGCAATTATGAGAAGATGCTGATGTGCAAAATTGATGTGTATTTACACTGGGCAGTATTTACTTACAGTTAACTTGAGTGTAAACTAAAGAGAGAGAAAAAAATGATAACATGTTATTTTCAGTATTTATATTGTGTCATCTCCCCTCCCACCCAATTCCTTCAATTGTCTCCTAGATTAGAAATAAGTATTGTTTCTATGAGTGTTTTTATTTGTTTGTTGACTTTTTAGATTCCTCCCCTCCCATCACCTACCTTTCCCCGCTGGGGATAAAAGAAAATAATAGGGCATAATTTTTTTAATAGTTTTCAAGCATTCAGATGATAGAGAGTCATTTTGAAGAAAGAGAAAACTGTATCAGACAGAATTTACACAGCACTATAGGGGCTTTTAACAGCAGTTGTTACTGCTAACGACATTTTCCCAGTTGCTGGTATTAAGGAACAGCAGGTCCACACTAGCTGAGTTCTGCTGGCCCAAGCACAGCTGTATTGCTGCCATTCCCACAGGTTTGTGTGCACCTGGGATGGGCCACACCCAGTTGGTATCAGTCAACAGTGTATCATGCAGTGTGTTTTTTTAATTCATGATTTCCTCTTGAAACTCAGCTAAGGAGTGTTAACAGCGTGTATGTATGTGTGTTTTTAAATTCAGTTTTGTAGGCTAGCATTCTTTAAATGTCTGCCAGAAGTTTAATTTGAATTTCTGATCCCTGAAGGCAGCTAGACAGAATCATTCTAGTTCTTCATAAATTGCCTTCTATGATTCATTGTTAACTCATAAAATATACTCATTTCTATATACTCAAATAGTTAAGGTAGTTACAGTATCGGAGACATAATTTTTTTTTTTTTTTGCCTTATATTTAAATTGTCTTTTGAGAAAGAAATCAAGAATTAGCTTGAATTCTCAGTTAAGGCATGAGCCTTGCAGCGCACAAAACATCAGAAATGAATGTTTTTATCTCAAGGAGGGTAAGGTAGATGGCATGGGATCTGAAAAAAAAGTTTCATTTTTACTGAATACTCTCAAAAAGGGGCCCATAAATATTAGAGTGCTGTAGTTAAAAACTCACATGACTGTTTTAAATACTATTGATTTAAACCACTGGCTAGATTTTATGAATCAAAGTGTAATTTCTAAGCTTTGGCCATATTTCTCAATGCTAAAGCACTCTCTCTTGTGTGCCTTTAGCCGCTTTCCAGACATTCAACACAGGATTAAATGATAGTAGTTACAGTCATCAATAGGTTAAGACTGCTACAATCACTCTTACCGCTAATGACCTCAGGAGTAATGGGCAATAAAGTGTGGGCTGTAATAGCCTCTCGCTGGTACTGCATGCCCTTTGATTCCTAGTATTAGTAGGGACTAGCTACATGAAAAAGTTGGACGTTGGGAATTAAGGGAGTAGATATATAGGCTATAATTCTTAACTATTTAAAGCCTTAAACTGTGCTCAGGATTTTTTTTTTTTTTTTTTCTTTTCTACCCCAACATGGTTTCTGGTCCATTTGAATATGTTTGTTAAAGCTTTTCATAACCTCTTTTCATGATATGTTGGAGCAGAAACTTTGGGGAAATCTCAGCTTTATTACATTTATAAATTAAGCTGGAGCCCACTTCGGAGGCCCAGAGCTAACTGGTGTGAAAATGTGGTTTCAGGTAGTAAAAGCAAAGTTAAGGCCATCAGGATATAATAGTCCACTTCTGATTATTCAGAGACTGATCGGCCAGGTTGGAGGATTACTCAGGCTTCTTGCTTCTTTCCCTCCTTTGACTCTGCCTGCTGCTTTAAGTGTTTTATTACTCATCAGCACCTCCATCAAAATGTCCAAAGGGAAAAAGAAAGGGAGACTCAAGTTCATTATACTGTTCTGTAACACGACTACAAAAAAAAAAAAAAAAAGAATAACTAACTATGGGAAAAGGAGATTTAAACCATTGGCTCTATGTAAGCATTTAAAAATTATCTGTATATGTCAACCCATTCCCTGATCCCTTTTTATAAATTGCCAATTGAGGGACAGTGGTATCTCTTATTTAAGAAGATGCCCACAATTGTACAAGAGTTTAAAAAAAAAATAAAAAAACTTCTTTAGGATATATAATTTTTTACTTTTTAAATTCAGTTATATTGAGGTATAAGTTATATACCATAAAATACACTCATTTTAAGTGTGTAGTTGAAAGAGTTTTGACAATTGTCTACATCTGTGTGACCACCACCCCCATGAAGATACAGGGCATAAGTTCATTTGTGCCCCTTTCACGCATAGGATTTCCCTAGCTCTTTTAAAAATTATGACCAAGAGATTCTTTTTATGATGATTTCTGTTATAACTCTGTTAAGTTCATGTTCATCGCCAGTTTAGATTTTACACCACCCTATTCCTGTCTGTCTTCCTGTTCATCACCATCAGAAATTTGGCTCAAGAATATTTATGTTGTACATCATCCAAGAAACGCAGAGGAAAAAGAAACCTTAAACATGGTTCTTTTGTTTACTTAACCAAACCTCCCCGTATGATGATGCAACTCTCAAGGAAAAGTAAACTTCTATTGTGATATGTTGGCCTTAGCAGCTCAAAAGGTAGTGGTTGGCACCCAATTACATATTTAAAAATGCAAAAAGTTTCTTTTGTATGAAGTCAGAATAGACTAATTGGATTAATTTGTAGATGGTTAGATGTTTTGATAATGTCTTCTTGGTGTTTGCCCTAGACTAAATGCAAGTTCACTGTTCCAATCATTGGTGATATTTTGTGCTACAAATTATCTTTTTAAAAGGATAATTTATCCATTCATATACATCTGTCTCTTTTGCATATAAAAATATTCAGACATGCCCATCTGTTTTAAATTACAGTGTATCTACATCTACACTTAAAAGGCCACTGCAATAGGAGGAATTCATGAATGACCTTCCAGAGTTAGGTTAATGAAATTTTTCGAATGTTCTAGCTAATGTTTTCTAAACAAGAGAAACTCACACATCAATATCCCCACACACAAACCATGCCCACAACAACAGTGGGGAATGTTCACTGTACATGAATCTGACCTTCAGGAACCATTTTTAGTTCATCAAAATTAGTGATGCTGAGAAATCGGGACATCAGTGCATAATGACTGTGAAATTAGGAATGAGAGTTCGCTATGCAAATGACAGGACAAATCATGTGAAAAAGTCAAGATAAACTGCATATTAAGACATTATGTTACATAAAATTAATACTGCACTTCTCCTTTTTGCTTACTGCTGCCCTGAAAGATTTTTTAATTCTTTTATCTTCTGATCAGCTATTGTCTGCTGGATTTTTTTTTTAAAGTGGCATACAGGCAAAGTGCAAAACATGTTATTACCTTTTATTGTAATACATGAGATGACAGCAGATCCTTTTTAACAAAGTATATCCTTTACTGCTTCTTGTTTCTTGCTGTCACATGTTTGATTAGAAACCAAAGAAAAGTAAGATGCTTAAATATTACTCTTTGAAGACATCCAGGTTTTGTCTTTTCTTTCATTGTTTTTTTCTTTCCTTAACCTTTTATGGGGGGGGCGTTTCATGAAATAGTCTTCTTGCATTACGGGGACTGACAAAATGGTTCTCATGTAGTCTGCAAATTAAACACAAGTGCAGTGATTATTTTGAATAGCTAAATTACATTCTAGAAAGCTTGCAGAATTCATAGCATTGTCATTAGGTATCCGCTTGAATACAATTTGTGTAACCTTGGCCAAGACAGCCTGTCATTTTAATGTCAGTGTTTTATCTGAACAAGACATCATCCTTTCAGATACAGTGTGCAGGTTCCTTGCAAAGATGCCCGTGCAGAAACGTGTTAACAGTTGCAAATATGAAATGCTATCAAGTTCATCACTGTAGCTGTTTGTCACTGAAATGTCATGGAAAGCGGCTTTTAATGGTATTGCACATAATATGAAAGAATTGAGACATCTGCATGCTGCATGAATAAGGAAGGGTAAAAGGCATCACACGAAGGGTCTGTGTTTAAGTTCGGAAGGTGTGGCCAAGGTTCTGTTACCCGCAAAACTAAGCAGTCACCTGCAAGACTAAGCAGTCATTGTTCTTAAAATCACTGTGTGCAGAGGAAGTTGGTCATATTAACTCTAGCTGCAAAGATATTGGTTCCCATTTGCCTTCTTCCCTAAAACAATAATTCACTTGTGGGTTAACTTCCTACAGCTCGATTTGACCAATACTGTCTGGAACCTCTGTCATTGCTGTGAGGTTTTTTTTATTTTTCTTTATTTAAAATAAACTCCCTAATAGACTAAAAAGGATTTGTTGTTGCATCTCTTCTCGATTAAAAACGTTTTGCATGGGAAATTGGTCAGTTCTTAAAGCACGCTGATGGCAGTCTGCCACTGAACCTGGGAGGCTGCGTGCTTGTGATTTTCTGGCTTTCTATTTATCCTTCATTAACGTTCTAGGTTCCCGTGTCAGTGGCTATGATGACACCTCAAGTTATCACTCCCCAGCAAATGCAGCAGATCCTCCAGCAACAAGTGCTGAGTCCTCAGCAGCTCCAAGTTCTCCTCCAACAGCAGCAAGCCCTCATGCTTCAACAGGTAATCATCCTTCCTCCTCTTCCTCCAGCATCCCTCAGAATCCAGGCCCAGCATTCCACTCAAATTTCCCCTCCACCTGAGCAGCCCCTTTTCCCATTGAAGAATAAGCAGAGCAGGGTGGGTAGGGCATACACAATCTGGTCCCTGAATAATCGATTATATTTGCATCCCTGAAAGAGCGGAGCCCTGCCAGAGTGACTAGGGCTTGGGCCTGGAGAGTACCCGATGGACTTAGATTAGGGCTGTAATTGGACTTGGTAAAATGAGATCTTTAAGGCTTACATGGCTTTACACTCTTTATTTGATAAGCCCAGAGGCTTCTAAATGGTGTGAATCAAAGCAAAATGGGGAGCAAGTTGGGAGCAGGTTTAAATATGACAGCTCTTGAAGTCCCCATTTTAACTCAGAAGCTTGCAGAACTTAAAAACAAACAAAAAAAAGCATTTTGGAGTTGGTTAATTTTAAGGTGCAGAGTTGATTTTACTACTTCTATGTCTGCTCGTGATGGAATGAACTTCTGGCTATCCTTATGCAATGGGGACCTAATATTCAGACATAATGGGCATGTGAACCAAGTAGATGAGATTCAGTCCTGCGGTGGTGGGAACTACTGGCATGGGGTGGTGGGGACAGGGTACAGAGGAAGTTCCCAGTACTCCCAGTGCACACACAGAACACAACACTCCATACCGCCCAACCCTATCATTTAGAAAGCATGAGGTAGAGATTCACCAGACTCTCTCAGCAAGGGCATTTTGGCTTTGTTGTACAATCAAAGGTCATTCCTTGCCTTATTTTAATTAGTTTGTGCAGAAAATGGTATGTTTTTCATCAGTTCATTTTGTAGATTACTTTTCAAACAATAATGCCAAGGATAGTCAGTGTACGCTGAATTTATTGTCAAGTTTCAAACTAAAGGTCAGGCCGTTACAGATAAAAGGACGCTATTTTTCAAATCACAGTTTGTGTATGGCACCGAAAGGGACAGTGTGTTGGCACTACCCTCTGTTACTTACCGTCGTCTCTTTCTTTTGTAGCAGCAGCTTCAAGAGTTTTATAAAAAACAACAGGAACAGTTGCAGCTTCAACTTTTACAGCAACAACATGCTGGAAAACAGCCTAAAGAGGTACCAACAATACATATTTTACTTTCAAACCACAGATCCCAGAGGACTATCTAGTGGCTATTAAACTGTCATTCATCTTTTAAATGATTGCACAACTGAGCTGACTCTATCGGTTCTCAGCTTTCAGACTGAGAGTTATTGTCCTGTTTTCGCTCAGATTTTTCTGGGTTCCATTTGCTTGCTGCCACATATTTTATGAGACTGCTGCACGTGTACCTGTGTGAGGATCAGGAAGAGGGATTGTGGGCAGAGCCTTCGGGGCTGCTTTTGCAGACTGGTACAACTGAGGGCCAGGATGTAGCTGGGAGAAGTGAAGTAAGATTGTACTTGGACGCACACTCACATTTTTTTTTTCCAGCTCAGAGAGCTTGGGTGTGTGATGACGGCCTTTTCCACTGGAAGAATAACCTCTTGTGAGATTGGACAAACAGAAAAGTTAGAACAAGATGAACATCCCCATCTTGGTGTAACTTCTTCCCGCAAGTTGCACATGTCATGACTGCTAAAGGCATGTACCAGATAGGACAAGTTAAAGTTAGAGAAGATGCCAGCTTGGATTATTTGTTTTCCTGTGGGAAAAAAAAATAGCATGTTATAATAGCTTCTGTGCACACAATAGTGTTCACAGTTGTTGCTTTATATGCCACACCACCTGCTTAGGTGTCAGTATTAGTCCCATAAATGATCAGGCCTTTCCAGGGGCTTTCCTTTTCACCTTCTATACAGTTCCATGTGGGTGAGGCTCAGTCACTTGTGGGAGGATCTATGCACATGCATGTGTTATGATGACATCTTTCTCCTCATTCCAGAGTTATCCAATTTAACTTGCCTCCTCATATTTTTACAGTGGACTGCAATTCTTTTTAAGTATTCTCCTTGGGATGACATAGTCTATAATTCTGTAAACAGTACATTGTCCGATTCTTCGGCTTTTTCACCAGCCCTAAGCAGTTGGCCACTTTGGTTCTTCTGGGGGGAGTCTTGTCAGGTGACTCTGCACGTCCGTGTTCCTCACATAAGAGTGGATGCTGAGCAGTGCTAATTTTATACACTGGTAGTGACCCAGACATTCTCCCTCTGCCAGCTCCTCCCTCTACACAAATCGGGTATGTTTTCCATACCTTGCCAAGTTTTCACCCTGGAGTCCTGTTTAGCAGCCTGGGTGTAAACCCCTGCAGCATAGGGGCGGTTTTGGGGTGAAGGGGAGGAGGTGTTTTAATGAAAATGCTGACACAACCTTAAGTACAGTGGCGCGCTACCGGGTGCTGCTATAATAAAAAAGGGAACAGATTAAAAAGTGTCTAAAATGTAAATCTAAAGGACTAACAGTAATTAAAATGGAAATGGCACAGGGAGGGAAGGCATGTAATTGTGAGATATCACTGTGCAGAAGGCTCTCAGCTTTGTTTTGCTGGCTGTTTTTCTAATTCAGCAGGGCTTACTCATCAGTGGCAGTTCAATGCGCGTTAATGACTCTGGGATTGCAGGCATCACTCTGGACAAAGAAATGATTATTGTGCGGTCAAAAGAAGTTCAAAGACAAGAAGGGAATTTCAGTTTTTTCCTTAGAGATCCACATTCAAGAGCATATAAATTAAGCCAAATGTTAAAAACCACAGTCTGAAAGCTGACTTCAAAGTCACAACTCTCTAATTAATGAACTGCGAGCTTCAGTTTGGACAAGTTGTGGTTTGATGCGCCCATAAATCAACATGACAGGCCTGTTTCACAGTCTCAGACAGTGCTTGTCATTGAGTCACATCAGATGTAAACACAGCAGAAAAAAGAAGGGATATGGAGGAGGTGCGATTGATCAACAGAATTGGTAAAAACCCACTTTTGAAGCACATTATGCATGATCACAGGAAATGGTTACAGCCTCAAGAGGTTTCCCCTTCTGCTGTTGCTTTTTTGAATCAGATTTCTAACAGCCTTCAAAAGGGAGAATAAGAATTATGGAGTTTCTCCCCTGTGGCTCGCAGGCAATAACCCCCTGTTGTTATTTTGTGCTTCTTTCTTTTCAAAGGCATCAAAATTTAGTTTTTTAAAGATCTTTAACTCTATATTTGAAGACAAACAAAAAAGGGCTGCCACTGTCATTCTTATCAGTTACCAGGGATTGTGTTTTTCCTTTCTGTTGCCACTTGTTATTAACCTCTTATTTGGTCTGTTAGACATAGTTTGGAATGCACGTCTGCATGCTGGGAGAACATGAAAGTTCAGATGAGCTCAGAGGGCAGATAAAGAAATGTGAAGGGGAAAGTTACACAGCAGAAAGAAGGATAAAAGTTAACTCTCCCAAATTGCTGTTGTCAGAAAGGGGAGCGTCTGCCAGCACAAAGATGATGGCGTTGTCTGAGTTTGGAAAGGGAGTTGGGGGCGAAAAGAGAGGATACTTTGTGTCCAAATGAGGAGAAAATGAGACATTGTCGTAGCATTTTAGCATCTCCAAGACACTAGGTTTGCTGTGGCCCGTCCTTTGATATCCATTCCGCAGGCAAAGGTGACCCAGGAGACATGTTGCCTTGAATATCTTTAGAGGTGGGCAGACCAGTGGACAGATCTCCTTGGACTTCACTGTGTGTTCATGGTGCCGGGGGATTTGGCCGAGGCCCGTCATAACGATGGCTAGGAGATCCTTGTTTTCCTGGAGTAAGGGGCTAGTTTCCTAAAATTATCATGCAGGTGGCGGTGGTCCTTTTATGCTAAAATGAAATAGAGTCACATGGTAGCAATTTCATGATATGGACTGGTGGTTATGATTTTAACAAGGTTTGAACTTGGATGTTGACAGATGGGACAAATGTATTAATTTACTGAATCCCCAATCATTAGTGGCTCATAATTTTGTATTGTCAGGTTTTTTGCACGCCCCCCCCCCCCCCCTTTTTGATTACCTCTGCAGTAAGAAGCTTGATCCTTGGCCAGAGAAATGTACCTTCACTCTTTTCTCCTAAAGTTGCCCCAAGATGTTTCCTTGGGGAAGTTTGGCTCCACATTGGTTAGACCTAAGACCTTCCTGAGAAAATAGATGCTCTTTGGTGGGGGAGGGGGATGTAGTCCAAAACAGCTATTGAAGCGACTGCTTGTTAATATTTGACAGAAGTGGTGTGGAAAATAGATGGCAGAATTCATTTTAAATCAAGCTGCAAAAAAAGATCCCATCCTGTGCGGGCGAGGTAGGCTAAGTTGATTGTTTTAAAAGGGCCATTTGTCCCAGGCAGTTATGACAGTTTATGTTAGGCAGTAGGGAGTAGCCGAAGAAAGGAAAACAGACCTTTGACTGCAGCTCTAGGGAGGGGATCCGAAATGCAAGGTTTATCAGGGCATTTTAGCATTTTAACACTGACTACTGACCTGTCGAGGGGACTGCTCGGAGACCTTTTTTGTATGCATTCAATTGTGAGAAGTAAACAAACGGACTCGTATCCTGTGTTTGGTAACTGGGTGGGGAGCACAGTTTGGCAACCAGTGTTGCTTTTAAATTCTTTCTTTGGACAATGGGCCTTGTATACTTTTATATCCTGGCTTTTCAAACGTGGACAGCTTTCATGAGTTTTTCCTAGGGATGGCCACAGAGACAACAAGAAAAGGCATCAGTCATTTTATATAAATACGAAATTTTTAAACATTTCATTTACAGTAAGCCTGGAAAACACCCTCCCCAACCTTCAGCCCCTCTCCCCATTATATTTTACTTCAAGAAGAGCTAATTCCCTGATCTTTTATTGTGTCAATGTTGTTTTCTCTCTTTCCATTTTTTGTTTTTTAATGTCGTGAGTTAATACCTGTTGAGGAAGTGAAAAAATCATTTTGACATGAATATGGCTATCATTGGGTTTTACATTAATGTGATAACTTGGGAAGGGGTGAAAACAATTGGATCATTTTATGCATGCTGTTCTTAAAATGAAAACACTGGCTTTTCATTTAAATTTATTTAAATTTTTGTTGTTAGTGGTATAGAATTTGTTTTTCGGAGTGAAACTCAATTAACTTTCTCAGTGGCATGGTAGTAAGTCTGAAATTGGTTGCTAATATGAGAATGATGGTTTTTACTGTAAAGGAAACTACATGGAGACTGAAAGAAAACCACCATTTTTCTTTTTCTTTGAACTTTGCATCAGAAGGTCTTGATATACACACCATTTTATGGATGTATCAGATCAAGGTCATGTGTTAGGTTAAGTGAATGGAGTTGTTTGTAAAGTATAGTTATTAACCAGAACACACGGGTTCTGAAAGGATTGGATAGTCCTTTTAGTTACAAAAGTCTCTCTGATCTTTTGGATAATACCCAGAATTAGGAAAACTGATTTGTGTTTTTTTGTTGACGAATCTTTACTTTCTGGTTTTTGGCTACAGTTTGGGAAGGGTTAATTTTCCTTTCATAATTGTTAGCCATAATGTGGCTAAGACCTCCACCTCGATATGATTCCTAGCAGATTAAGGATATTAGATAATTTCCTTCTATTTATTGTACTACTGCACTGCATTATCTTTCTATCACTCAGATAATTACTGAGGAAATCTACATTAATTTTTTTGGCTGGAGCAAGGCCTGCTAAATACAGGAATGATGTATTCATGTTTTACACAACAAAAGTTTTCCTCCTGTCATTGTCCAATCAACAAAAAGATATTTATCATATCGTAAATCCCCTTCTTTTCAAGAACAAAGCTGGTGGGGGAGGCAAGACTAGCAAGCAGACCTGGGGGTTTCTGAGACTAAAGCCAAGTTAAGGCATCTGAAGCTTGGAGTGTCGTTCATATTAAACTCACAGTTGAGTACGATGTTGTTTGCTAAATTATGAATGTGTGTAATTAAAATCTAGTGGCTGTTTCTATGAAAGATTTACAATGTTATTTCATCGTTTGTCATGGCTAATTAACAATATTAGATGAAGTTTTTCTTCTTCAAAGGTCTGGTTTTTTTCTCATTTATTTATGTCAGAAGTGATAAACAGAGCAGTTAAAAGCTTCTGCCAGTGCAGGCGGGGAGGGAGGCACCTTGTTCCTTTACACTCCCAAAAGTTCAGGGTTCAGATCCCTCCAGACTAGAGTGATGCAGTCTCCTTTTCTAGTGCGAATAATTAAACATTTTAAAGTCTGAAAGTTCACACCTTAACTACAAAACTCAGGCTTTTCAAACTGTAGGGAAAGCTGGCTTGATTGATGAATTATTTTTCCACGGGAGCAAGCAGGAGAAGGGTAATACACTCACCTCCTCACTTCTCTTCAGAGGTGGTATGTTTTGTCCCTTTTAAACCTTGACATTCGCCCTCCACTGAGCTCTAATGACCATTCTCAGTATCTGACGATGATGGTGAGTTTCGAAACGTCCATACTTTTAACCTTCCTTGGGAGGTGGCCATCTCATTTTTTTCTCCCTGATTTCTTACAGCAACAGCAGGTGGCTACCCAGCAGTTGGCTTTTCAGCAGCAGCTTTTACAGATGCAGCAGTTACAGCAGCAGCACCTCCTGTCTTTGCAGCGCCAAGGCCTTCTAACCATTCAGCCCGGGCAGCCTGCCCTTCCTCTTCAACCTCTTGCTCAAGGTATGCGTTGATTATACAGAAGGCATAGCTCTGTTAAGACTGGGTGGAGGTGGTGGAGTGTCTCTTGGTATATTCCAGCTTGTCTTAAAGGAAAGGGTTTATCTAAAACATGTATACAGTAACTTTTTTTAAAAAGCTGAGAGTAGTAATGATGAACTCTTGTAGAAGTTGAAGTGCTTGTTGATGCCAAAGTGAAGACTTCGGATGATCTGAACTTAATAGCAACAAAGTGATCCCATTGTTGCATGTTCTTGGAGTAAAGGAGTGAAATGCTACTTTGCACTTACTGAGCATTTTAATATGGAGTCTTCCAGCATTTCAGTTTGGAACCACAAAGGAATTTTATTGAAGGCTATTGTTAGTTATTTCAGACATATTTTATGTAACTTGCTCTATTTTAAATTTTAGGATTACCTTATAAATGCCATTTTTTAATATCTAGAGATAAGTTCAGGCTTATTTTTCTACAAATGATTAAAATCAATCTGTTACAAAGCCAAGGTTGGCATTTGTTTGGTTTTCTTTTTTTCTTTTTTTTTCTTTCTTTTCACACTGTTCTGTTGATTTTTGAGCAAGTTGGTTCTACATTCATCAGAATGGATGCCATTTCCATCTCCAGTTCTTCTCCAAAAACTGGGATTCCTTGAAAAGTAACAAGATTTTATGGATTTAGTGAATTTCTTTTGAAAAGCCACTGACCATTTATCGCAGGGGTGTTGGGCATGAGAAACAAATGGAAACTCTAGGTGTTTTTAGAACATCTTGGTTTAAGCCACTTTGACTTCCACTTATGTAATGGGAAAGCATGTGGATTATTCAGAACTACATAAAAGGGAGGAGTAAGTGTTATGCTTGTGTTTCAAAATACCATTCCACATCTCATACATGGTATGTTATTTACATGGTAAATCTCAGCAGATTTCATTTGCCTCCTTTAAGGCCCTGCAGTCTTTTCAGTTCTAGTAGCTTCGAATGTTTGTGTATTATATGCCTTAAAGTCTGGTAGCTAAAGCCTTTGGTGTTTTGGATTCTGTTTCTATCTGAAGACGTTTGAAAATGTGAAACCTCCGTTGTGTTGCTTAAAGCGTGGACATTTGTTTAGTAACTGTTGGTGTCAAGTGGAGCTGGTGAAGCATGCCTGCATTTGAATCTTGTGCCTTGAGGCAGTCACACCCAACTTCTGTCCCTTATGGGGGGTTTTGTTTTTGTTGTCATGTTGAGACTAGGATTTTTGCACCTTTAACTTCTCTTTTGCCCCTCCGCCCCTTTCTGCCATGACCGCTGAACTGCTTGATACAGAACCAGCATCTCCTCCACTGCTGTCAAAATAGAACATCAGGTAGCTGAGCAATACGAGGGGAAAAGAAAGGACACATTGGCTAATGCAATTCTATGCTTGCAAATGTTATAACGTGCATTAATTACACCTTCGGGTTTATTGTTGGAAACGTGGCAGGCTGTTCTCACACACCCACCGGACTCAAGCTCCAACCTCTCTCATCTGTTCCCACCGCTCCTATACTATTAAGTTTGCTCACTAAGGTTCATTGTTATAGTACATCAGTTAAGCTGTCCAAAAGAGGGCAATTGGGCAGTGACAAGACAAGCTCACGTGTAATGTGAAAGAAATGAATGTGCTGATGCATGAAGTGTAATCTCTGTGGTAACATATCAGAGACACCGGTAGGTAATTCACTAGCCATGGCATTGATTGATATGCTTAGCAGTCTGCTGTAACTATTAGCCCCTGCAACATTAGGAAGAAGCATATTTAAAATCTAAGGGGTGTGTGTATGTGTGTGCCCAAGATTACATGAATATAAATATAAATATTTCTGGAGTCAGGTTCCTGCAGTAAAGTGAACTACCTACCAGTGTCGTTGCCATCTCTCGTGAATCAGGAGGTTGGTTTTGTCTCCCCAACCCCTTGCCCAAAGTGGATTGAGAATTCAGTCATGTTGGACTACAGCACAATTTTTTTTTTTTTTTTTTTTATCAGAGAGAGATGATGGCTTAAAACTGATGTCATTATGAGGTTTAAATCAACTTTCTGCTTGCTTGAACATGGTCACCTGGGTATGGATGCACAAGGACAAAAAAAGGTTGATCAACTCTGTTTGTCTTCAAGCCAGGGATACCTGGGGTTGTAAAATTGAGTTCTAGGAACAGTAATCTGTCAACTGTCCCCACAACTACATTTTTTTAAACCTGTGCCTGCATTCTCTTTTCTAATGAAGGGGCCAGTTGTCCTGGAAAAAGAAATGCAGCAAGGCACAGGGGTTATGTGTTAAAAATGCTGGTAATGCCCACGTTATAATAAAATCATCAAGATTCCTTTGTATACCTGTTTATGGCCTTGGCTAAATTACCTTAAACATGTATGTAAATGTCAAAGTATAGGAATAGATAGTAATATTTTGAAGGCCTTTTTTTTTCCCCCCTGAAGGATTTATATTATGAAATGCAGGGATTTTTGTTGTTGTTATTTTTAAGGTTATTGCAGGGCCTTCTCTCTGTTTTACATAATTAGCATATCTGTTTTTCACCCTGGTCTCTTTAATCATCTCCCTAGCACCAGTAATTTCATATTGAAATATTTTTTCAGTATCATTCTGACCTTTTAATTTTTAAAATGTAAACTCTCCTTGGGAGAAAATTACGTGCTTGGTTATATACCTGTTAATGGCTTTGATTAACTTGGTACTATTCATACTCCCCCATTTTGGGAGAAATGCATGCTTTCTGGAAATTTGATATCCTTTTAGTCTAATGAGTGACTAGCTTACCTTTCACCTGTCTTCATTCTTTCATGAGATCTTGGCTGTCAAATAACAGCATCTTTTGGTTGAACCAACAGTTTAACATCGCTAACAAGGTGTGGCATCCATGGAGGAGAGCAATTTGGCTGCCCCCGTTAAGTCCAATGACAATGTTCTTAAATGTAATTATCACATTGCAATTTGACCCAGAAGTACCGCTGTTGTCACTCAGTGAGTTACCATTTCTCCCCTATGGATGGTAAAACTGATTTGCTACCTCACTGGAATAAAAGGAGTGTAGAGTAACATTAATATACTCTGTAGGTGTAACAAGTGTTGAATACATTTGTCTTTGGCATTGTTTGCTGGATAAACAGCTTACCTGTAAAACAGCTTCAAAGTTCTGCTTTTCTTGGAGGAAAAGTGTTAACCCGGTTGCTTGAACCATGTTCTTCCAGTCTTCCTACCTCCCATGCAGCTGACCCAGAAATCAGTTTGTTCTAGTTGAAAAAGAGGCAGCTTCTTCTTTTCATGTGTTTACTCCCTAGAAAATAAAAATAGGTGTTGACTTATGTGCTTGTATATCAATATGCTGTCATCAACAGACAAGCCTATTCACTGTTGTTTCAATTGAGCAGACAGTGGCCCGCGGGTCAGCCATATTCACAGGTAATTGTTGGTATGTAAACCACAGTGGCAGCCTGTTAGCTCCAAACGCATCCCACCTGTCACTTCGAAAGGTGTTTGAAAATAATAGCCCAGATGCGGCAAAACTGGACAAGGGATTGTGTAGTGACCTTTCCCTTTGTTTAATTTGCCTCTGAGGTTTAATTTCAGGGGACAAGTAATAATTGAATATGCCTAATAACTAAATGCTCATTTGGGACAAAATCCATCAAAATATAATTGGCATTTGATTTTTATGAAGGGAGAAGAAAACTGGCTTGGCTGTCGAGGATGCATTCTAAGAAAATCTGACCACTTAATGGATCATTTGAAGCCTCCTTTTTAATATATATTAATTGCAAATACTTAAGCATTTGGACATTTTCGTGGAGAACCCGTTAGAAGAGACCAACTGTTTTTGTTAACACTCCTCTAGAAAGGCGGGGAAGGTTATTGGTCTGCTGTGCAATAATTTACTCCTCTTTGATATGCAAACGATCCACGGTGAATATAAAAAAATCCTATCAGACTCATTTCACAGTTCTTAACCACTCGGATTCTCTGGAGTCCATCGCCTCATTAGACCAGTGCTCTCCAATGCTAGCATAATTAAAATCTTTAACAGTTTAGCAAAGTAAAGATGTTTGGCTGATCAGGTTGAGATGATTATCTATCCATTGTATTCTAAATGACAAAAATAAATTAAATTTAGACCTTGGCATTTTTTATTATGTGTTTCAAATGAATATAATGCACACAGCCTCCTTTTTTAATTCAATACCTTAGGTTTGGTAAGAAACATGCCTGTTTCGGCTGCTGCTATATATTCAGAAAATGGCTGGCTTTCTAGGATAGCTATGTTACAGTTGATTGAAACAATGAACTGCAATCCAGATGTCCAATTCGAATGCGGAATTGCCTTGTGATGTACGGGGTTCATGATTTCTTTTCAGTGTTCTTCCAAAGGAAGCTGCTGCTAGTAGTGGTTAGTTGTTGTTAATTGCCATTCAGAATACATTTTTTTCTGTGCATGTATGCACTAGAATGTGCATTGAGGTGAGATTTGGAAATCCTGGGCTGTAGGGGCATGCTGCCTAAGACTAAGAGGCCCACAGTAGTGAGATTGACATACTGATTAGATCTCTTCTTGGGGAAAATACAGGTTGAAACTTAGTCTTTAAAACCCTTGTCCATTTTGACCCCCTGAAAAAAGCAAGGGAATTTTATTACTCCACGTTTATTTTACGTTTTCATTTTATTCTGCAATGGTTCATTAGCATTGATCTAAGAAATGACAGTAATAATAGTGTTACTTGTATAAAAAGTTATACAGTTTTTCAGTAGACACATCCATCAATTAAGCATGTGGTACAAGAAACCAAAATTAATGAGGAAGATAGGTGTGTTAATGAAATAATCATAGTATAATCAATTTGACTGTTAAAAGTTGAAAAGCATTTCAGGGAGACGATATGAATTCATAATTTACGTCTAAAAGTGATTAATAAAAACTGTATTTAATAACAAAGCTATTTGTCATCATTTAAGACTTAAGCACAAAAATTATTCATTTCGTGGTTCGTGTTGTCATAACAGTAAAGTTGAACAAATTTATTTTGAGCCCTTCTTTGTGTCTAAAAATAAGGTAACATCTATCTACATTTTTTCAAAAATGAAGAAATAACATTTTGGATGGAGGGAGGCATACTGTTGTTGCAAAGTAACTGTGTTTCGAGTCCTTTCTCGGGTGTCTTTTTTGTGTGATGAGGACACTTCAGCTCAGCTGCTCCGTAGGAGGACACCCTTCTTACTACCGTATTTGCCTTAGTTAGGAGGGGGGGAAAAAAAACTGCACACACACAAAAAACCCCCTAACACTAGGCTTTGTTTACTGACTCTTTGATTTAATTACTGTTTGAAGAGGACGGAATTAGCTGTTAATTGATTTAATTATCCAATTTGTTTGTTTCAGGCATGATTCCAACAGAACTGCAGCAGCTCTGGAAAGAAGTGACAAGTGCTCATACTGCAGAAGAAACCACAGGCAACAATCACAGCAGTTTGGATCTGACCACGACATGTGTCTCTTCCTCTGCCCCTTCCAAGACCTCCTTAATAATGAACCCACATGCCTCTACCAATGGACAGCTCTCAGTCCACACTCCCAAAAGGGAAAGGTAGGAACAAGCCACTGAGATGTGCCCAAAATGGTCTTCAACATGGGAGGAGTGGGTGGTCTTGCTGTATCTCAGGGGTCCCTAATTGGTTCCATGTGACTAGAATGTGCATGCGATTACTTAAGAATGTATTCAATATGGTTTGGGTTTGAAGCATCTAATTATTTTCACCTTTTCAACATGGAATTAGCACTTAGGTGGAATTCCACTCTTCAGCTTAGGAACCTGGGCAGAAGTCTTGTAGTTCCTCATTGGATGGGTTGGGTCTCAAGGTTTCCAGGCCTCCTCTTTCTGCCAAGTGCTCACTCCACACAAGCTGAATTCCTTGGCTCTAAGTGCCTTCTAGGGCAATAGTGGTGTCTGCTGTGGGCAATGTTGAATCATGGTTTGAGAAAACTTAGAACTTACATTACTCTACAGTGCCCTCCTTGAAGGCAGAGAGCTCGTCTTTTGCATTGTTGTGTCCCCAAAGGATATGACCTTTTCCGTATAGACACTGAGTGAAGGTTTGAAGGATAGAGAGATGGAGGGTACATTGTATGTACACATCCCAACACATACAGCACACTTTCTCCTGATCATGAGATACCTTGTAGCACTGTCTCAACTACTGTATTTCTATTTAGAAGTTAAGACTTTATGTTTTAAATTGCCCTGAGTTTCACAGGAATGTTAGCTGAAGCTGAGATTGTTTTAGAGATCCGGATTATGTCATGTGAGCATGGAGTTCTAAGAAAATAAAGCTGCTAATTCATGTTATTGTATTTTAGCACCCAGAAGTATTAATACTGCTGTTGAAATGCTTTTCAAAAGTGGAATATGTACTGCTCCTAAAACTGAAAACTGTTACTTAGTTTACTGTTTTTAAACAGTTTCCTGTATTTTTCATATGCAGCACTTCCACACACAGAAGAAAAGAAACCTTAAATGTAGTGTGTGATAGCAAATGCCATTTCCATCAGGAAAAAGCAAATTTTTGTTTTTTTGTTTTTTGTTTTTTTCCAGTAAAAATGACTTTGTGGAAAATTTATTAATAATATATTTCAGTAGAGCAATTACAAATGTAATTTCATTTACTTCTCAAAATATATTAAGCTCACTGGTTTGATTAGATGTGTATCTTTATGCCAGAAAAATATTATCTGAATTACACACACACACACACACACACACACACACACACACACACACACACACACCTATTTATATGTATCATATTCAAGCATAAAAACCATGAACAGTTGCTAGAGATGAGGATAATATATATGTTTTAACCAAAATTTTCAACTGTCCTTTTAAGATCATTTTGGAATTTTTGTGGCAAACATCAAAGAACTAAAAGATGCTTTAAACTTACTGGTTTGGAGGAGTTTGAAGAACAGAATGGTGGAAAGTAAGAATCAGTTTGGAGTCATTGGTCAAAATGTGGTTTCTGTTGTTTCCAGTGGGGATAGGTATGTGTGTCTGGAAGCCAATCTTAAGTCTTGCTTTATAATCTCTCATCATGTCTTTATTATTATTATTATTTTTTTTTTTTCAAAATAGAAAACCTTAGATAGCTTTAAAGAAAAGATTCTAGGCTGTTGTCCTTTGCTGGACTTGCTTTTGGTGTCCTAAGGTTGAAGCTGTCCATTTACTACTGCAGAGTGATTGAATTACATCTTTATCCATAGGCAGAGCAAGAGGCATACACTGAAAAATGCGACTGATGCACTTAAGGTATTTGTTGCAATCTTGTCGGCCGTTGTGGAGCCTGCACAGATTTCCTGTGACACAGAAAACTCTTCTTGTTTAGATGCACTGTGCTCAGTTTCATTCTAAAAGGTTATATATCTGCAGTCAGGAGATAGATTAGCAAGAAGGCAAGCCGGAGAAGAATAGCCCTTTTCATGTCATAAGGCACATTTGAAAGTGAATGGATCCAAGAGACTGTCTGATTCCAGGAGACTAAATTTGTTTGATTTTTTTTTTTTTTATGGTCCTTATTTGCACAAAGTTTTACTTAATCTTCATTGTATTACACACCAAAATTAGAATATGGATCAAAAAAGAATTCAGATTCCAGTGAGCCTTAATCTGGATGTAAAAAACCAGCCGTTTTCCAACTGTACATGCAAAGAGGAAGCAACTGTGAGATTATATGCCACTATTTAATCTCCTGAATCTCTCAGTTTATATTATCTTGAAGATTCCTAGACGTAGCTGGATTAAAGGAAAATTCTAGTCAGCACATTTTAACTGAATGGAGCCAACAAAATAAATGAGCACCTTAAGTTAAAGATATCTCAAAAATTTTAAGCTGATAGAATTCATCATTTAAAAAAATTAATTAGTAGTTAGCTAGCTTTGCATACATATAGGTACTTAAAATGAATATTATGTGGCATTACCTTATAATGGTTAATTTAAAAATCGCGTGTGATATCCAGTTTAAATAGTATAAAATGGTAAAAAATAATAGAAAAAAGCTGTCACTTGTACTCTGAGCTGTTGATTGTCTCAGGAGGTTCATTGTCACTGCCCTGGAGAAGTTTCATCTGTTATTCACCAATGCATTTGTGAGATATATATCCTTCCAAGCTCTCCCTTGATTTCTGTGTAATATTTTTTTTTTCCCTTTATACTCATGGAGCAGTATCTGAATAAGCAAGAGCCCCTGCCCCACCAAATAATAATCAATCCCCACAAACTTGATCTTGGGTTAGCAGCTTTAAGAATTTTTTCTGAAACGTCCTGGGAATGCTTTATGTGAACAATTGTTGGAAAAGATAGTATTATGAGAGGTTTTTGTTTGTAAAGTAGTGAGATGTCTAATAATTTCAGCTGAGTTGCTTATTTCCATGCCATTTGGAAAACTCCTTCTTCTGCCCCCACTCACCTTGCCCCCATGCATTTTGCTGGCTCCTGAGAGCAGGTGCTGTAGCGGCAGCTCTGGGGTTTGGTGAGCTGCAGTCTGTTAAGGAGATAACACGACACTCTTACTCTCCTCTTTAATTTGTCTTACACAAGGAAAATTATAATTAAATCATTCAGGGTAAACCCTTGAGTGTAGAGAAGGGAAAAAACACTCTTTGGTGAAGATTGCCAATAGAAACCCACTTCCCTGTTGTGCAGGGTAGAGACATTTATCAATATTCAGCACTGTTACAGGAGGAGTGGCCCATGTGATTTGTGAGGCGGATGCCAGCGCTCAAATCAAGGCTTGTTAAGATCCTGTCCCTGTGCAATCACGGACATTCAGCATCATTAGAATTCAGTACTGGCGCTGTGCTTCGTGCTTTGATTTTCTCCGATAATTTAATAATGTTTATTGCGCTGATTATATATAAATTCATTGGTGCAATAAACATACCTCTGTTGTCAGTGCCTGAGAAAAGCAAGGTAGGGATCAAGTTCAACAGGCAGAGGCTATGAGGGAGCCACAAGAGGAAGCAGGTGCATTCAAGCCTCTTAGTGTCATTTTATTCCTCAGGAGCAGGGAGTCTTAACTTCTCAGATAACTTAACAAAACTCAGGCCTGGGATACCTGTAAACATGAAGATATATTGGCTTATTTCTTTAACTTTAGATTAGATAGATAGATAAGTCTTAGATTAGCTGATAGATAAGTCAGCTATCTCACTTTAGGAAATCCCAAGTTTTGGTGTGGGTAAACAGAATCAACAGAATGCAAATGAAACATTTATTAAAATACTAAATTTAGTAAAGTCCTTTGAGCTTTTTGGATCAAAGCAGCTATGTAAATACAAATAGCAATTACTACTTAAGTAATTGCCTGAATTAAAATTCTGAATATCACATTATGTTATGATGCACGAGGGAAAGGGAAGTAAACTCACATTAATCAGTTCCTTCTCTGTGCCAACCACTGGCCAGACTCTTGGATATTGAACGAGGTGTCATTTTATCCATATACCTCTTGGGAAGCAGTAGGGATTATTATACCCATTTTACAGATGACGAAATCAAATTATAGAAATTGAGTAACTAACCCAGGGTCACAGGACTGGTTAGAGGCATTTTCAAGATCCAAACTTAGGTCTGTCTTTTTTGTGTATAGAATGGTATGTAAAGTTTTTATTCAGCTTAGAAGTGAATACTTAATTATGATAAATTTTTTAAAAGTCCCTAAAAGAAATTTTAAATTCAACTTAAATTTGGTTTAACAAAAACATTTATTGACATATGCAAATCACTGCATTTGAAGGAAAATACCAAAGTGTCCTGTTTAAAGGTGGATACAAATATTTATTAGACCTTTCATAAAGGAGGGGGTGGGGAGGGTGGGATTTATAAAACATAAATCATTTATGGTCTGAAACAGCACACAAAGAGCAAAAATGAACCCCATGCAGACTTTGCACACAGGCAAACGCAAAACAAGCCTTTCTGCTTTATAAGTATCCTCACTTTCTTTCCTGCCTTATAAATCTTGTGTTTCCTCATTGAACACATCATATGGTCTTTATTCTATTTCAGCTGTCCTCTGTAGTCCACATTAGAAATATTCCTCTTTTCTGATCCTTCCCAGCTTTTTGCTTTCAGTTCAGCCACCGTGAGTAGATGTTTTTATAACTTGTTTCTCAGATTCATAGCTCTTCTAAATGTTTGTTCCAAGGCTTTCTTAAGGATTTGGTGAAGGAGGTTTCTTTAAACTCTGAAAAGATTGTGGTTGTGCCGCCTCTGCTTGCTTTGGGGCCATCATATTGTTCTCAAAGACAGTTGACCGAACTGGGCACTTTTCTCTATGAGATTTAACTTGCCTTCTGTCTAAACACCATGTTCCTTCATTTTCATTCTCATTTATTGACACAGCTCCATGTATTCCAGTTGCTTGCATTTTCTGCACTCCACAGTTGGCAGCTGCCTTCAAATAACCCCTGAAGGTTTTTGCTTGGCTAGTATACTTTAAGACAGTTTCACCTGATACAGTTTCTGTTTTTGATTTGTGGCCTCTTGACATACTGCCATGTATTTGACTATATAACAATAACATTTGTGTTTACTGGCCCTGCTATTTTCAAAAAGCAAGGAACATTGAAATGTGGACATGCCTGGTATTTCATTTTTCTTCTTTTTTTTTTTTTTTTTTAAACAAAATTCTATGTTGTTAAATAAAATGTTGGAGCTCTTGGTTTACTTGCTAAAATTCTAGAAGTTTTGTTTTCAGAACTGTTCCAGATACACAAACCTTTAACCTTTGCATATGTTCTTACTGATATTTAGGGCCTGTTGAGCCAGAAATTAAAGCAGTAAACTCTAGCTCCCATTATTCTGAATAGTTCTTCATTTTCAAAAATCAGATAACAATTTGTTTTGCAGTTCTTTTGATTTGAAGCACTGAGCAAACTAGTTATCAGAAATCTTTCTTTCCCAGTAGAGCATTTTGGAGAACCTATGGTCAAATTGTCCCAAATTGTCTTCCAAGTTGTTACGGCTACTTCTTGCAAATATGTGTTGAGGCATTTAAACAATCTATAACAGAGGTCAGGAAATTATGGCCAGCCAGCCAAATTCACCCCACTGCTTATTTTTGTAAATAAAGTTTTATTGGGACACAGTATGCTCATTCAATTGCATATTGTCTATGGCTACTCTCATACTACAGTGGCAACTTGCGTAGTTGTGGCAGAAACCATATGGTCAACAAAAACTAAAATATTTACTACCTGGCCTTTTACAGAAAAAGTTTCCTGACTCCTGACCTTAACCATGAGACCAGTGTTTCTCAGATTCCCTGATGACATTCTCATGGGGCATTTGTTAAAGACACAGCTTCCTAGTCCTCTCTTGTGAAAATGTAGATTCCGTTGATCTGAGGTGGGGTGCAGAAATTGGTATTTGTCATACATTCCCTAGATTCTTGCTACTGAAAGGCTGTAGACCAGCAGCTTTGCAATGACCTAGAACCTTGTTAGGAACTCAAAGTCTCAGACTCTACCCCAGACCAACTGAATCAGGATCTGCATAGTAGCAAGGTCCCCAGGCGTTTGGTGTACACCTTCAAGTTTGAGAAGTAATGCAAGCAGTATGCTCAGTTAACCTTAGTTTTGACACTATTGAAAAGAATAGAATTCCCCCCCAAAATTTGATTGACATCTCAGACATATGCAGTCCACAAAACTAGTGGCTTGCCATTCTTGTGCAATCCAACAGAGTAGAGGTAGTATTACTGGAACAACCAGACCACAGTTGCTTTCTATCCTCAGAAGCTACCACAAGACCTTGACTTGAGGTTTTCTCCTTGGCTCTGTGATCATGGCCAAGTGTCATGTCATGACCCTTTTAAGGTTCTGTTTTCCTCTTCTCTAGGAAATGAGGACCTGACATAGGAGGGTGACGATAATGCGGCTAACATCTATGTAACTATTATATTGTGCCAGACTCAACACACAAAGGACTTAACATATCCCAGTGAGGATAGGGGTACTGTCCCCTTTCTACAGATGGTGTAGCTGGGATCCAGAATAGTTTCATAACTTGCCCAAGTCACACAGCTAATTCGTGACCATGCAGGGACTGGACGTCAAGTCTCCCTGACCCTCAAGTACTTGCAGTGACTGCTGTGTTCTGGCAGTTCCCAGTGGGCTGCGCATCAGAACCACCTTGGCCCCAACCTAGACCTTTGATTAGAATCTCCAGTGGGTAAAGCTCAGGGATCAAGACCAGGCTATAACCTCTAAGGATTGTAGCCTGGGGCCAGACCTACCTGTTCAGCCATAATTTGGAAAAAAAAACAGTGGAGTATGTAGAGAGCAGGCTGGGCATGTCTTTCAGGTGTATGGGACCGGAAGAGAAGTGGGCGTGGCCACCTGCAGAGTCCTAAAATATGGGTGCTTATTTTTGCTGGAAAGCAGATACTTGGCTGTATCACCTATCCCATGTCTATCTGCAGAGGAATTAATTGTTCAGGGCAAAAATGGGTTTTTTGTTTTTTTTTTTTAAAAAGAAAAGCACAGCAACATCTTGAGGGCTAGTTAAGATTTTATTTTAATTTTTATTTTATTTTGTTTTTTTTGTGACCTGTAAGGGGATCGCAACCCTTGGCTTGGTGTCGCCCGCACCACGCTCAGCCAGTGAGCGCACCAGCCATCCGTATATAGGATCCGAACCCGCAGCGGGAGCGCCACTGCGCTCCCAGCGCCGCACTCTCCCTGGTGAGCCACTGGGTTGGCCCCTAATTAATATTCTAAACCCCAGACATGCCGCTTGGCATTTGGTAACCTTGGCATTTGGTAACCGTTAATGCTTTGAAGAGTTGTGATCTGTGGTCTCCTTGCTTAAAACCAGTTGCTTCTGGATCTTAGCAGTATGAGGAAGGCTTTTCTCGGGGTAGTGTGGCCTTGTGTGTATCAACTCCTGTCATTCACACATGCAGGGAGTCCTAGGGCAGAAATCTTTTAAAAATTGGCATGCCATAAGGGAAAAGTTTATGGGGTTTTTTTGACTGTTCACTTTGTGGGGTGATTAAAAGAAAAAAACTCAGCCATTATTCTCTAACAGCTGTTGTGTCTTACCTCAATAAAGTGCTTTTTACCATAACACAGCATCATTAGACTCTATAAATCTTTTTCTATTTATTGTGTTTAAATGATAAATGCTTTCCAATAAAATGACATCATTGGTCTGGAGAGTCATGTTCATTTTATAAGTTTCTCTTAAATTTGGTTGATGTTTTTTGGGGGGGGTGTTGTATAATACAAATCTCGACCACAGGCTGTTTCATATCCAACGTGCCAGGTTTCCCACCCCAAATAGTGTTTGAATCCCCAGTTTCTTTCATCTTGTAGGGTAGACATTCTTTTCTGGTGCACTACTGCTGCTGACATGGGTTTTCTGCCAAATCCCCTTGTTGGCACCCAACCATTTTGCAGGTGTTTGTACTCGAGGGGAATGGCCTGTGCCCACTCTTCCCAAATGCTCATTAGCTTTCTTAATGTTTATTCTACACTGAGGATGTGAAGGAAAGTCTGTGGCAGGACAAGCCTTTGGGAACTCTGGTGGCATTGTCTGTTGTAGAGGTTTTGCCCTTTTACCTGCAAAAGGTTCTTGTTGAAGTGCACATCTTTCCCACTTGGATTAGGTGAATAGGAATTGTCCTTTGGTGGATATCAGAACTATCCAAAAGTGGAAAGGGAATCCAAGAGTCTCCAGAAGGCATATGGCTTGGAAAAGTCCAGGTGTCATTTTGTTCTCATAAATGACAACTAGGACTCCCATATTCTTAAGCCAATAATGGGACCAGGTAAGCGGTGACCTATGCTGGAGACTCAAATGGAAGTCGTGTTGCTCTTTTTTTAAAGACTTAAAAAGGTGCTTTTTTTGTCCTGTTATTCTATTCTGTTGGTTTTCTTTTCTTTCTTTCTTTCCTTTTTTTCTTTTTTTTGGGTGCTGCTTTTTGCACTGCTGTTACTCCATAGCCCTGCTCTGCTGGTCTTTGGTCTTTGCAACGGAACTACCACTCTGCTGGCCGCTCACTGGGGTAATGCAAATGAGTGCGTTGCATATGTACAGCATTCCTAAAGTTCTTTATTCCACCCCCCCACCCCCCTTTGTAATCAGTCAAGGCCTAAGTATATAATAAAGTATATTCTCCTCATTAAAACAATAGTGGAAGCTCACAAAGGGAAATTGTTAATATGTGTTCCAGCTTGTCACTTCTGCCTGTGTGAATAAAGAAGATAACCGTTCCTTTGGGAAACTATTTTGGGAATTGAGCAACAGATATGCTAGCCAGAGAATTCTCTTAACTGTAATTTTCCTTTTTTGTGTGTACTCAAAAATAACATCCTGATGGCCTCCTCAGTGCCACTGCACATACAGAGCACAATTGCCACAGCCCAGGTGGTGTTAATATGGGACAATCCCCTGGGCACATGTCGCCAGGAGTTGTACAGCTTGTTCAGTGTCTTCATCCATATGGCAGTCTGTCCCATTCACAGAAAGGCATCAGGCGCTGTGCCGGTGGGTACTGTGGTCAGTGTAGTGTGAAGAGTAGGCTTCCACTCTGTTGTACTGTTTGTTTTATTGTAGATCTGAGTTATAACGTGCTCACACACCGCATTCACACACACACACAATCACGCACTCCGAAGAAGTGCGAGAAGAGACTTACTGGTTTCCTTTTTCCACCCTTCATTTTTAAAAACAGGTATAATTCAGGTTCATGAAACATACGTGGTTCATAGAAAGTCACTTAAAACACGTACACACAGTCCTTTCTGGGTGGTGGTTCATGGGTTAACTCAACTTAGACTGAATGCTTGAACTAGAATTCTTCTATAAACTGTGCCGTTTTTGTTATTTTTCTCTCTCTACCTTTTTTTTTTCCCTTTCCATTTTCAGTTGTGAAAACTATTTTCATTGTCCGATTTGGATTGTTAGGCTAATATTTTCTTGGTTTTTAAGTCTTAAAGAAAAAAAGGTAAAGGGAAAAGAAAATCATTATCAGCCTCAGAAATCTTAGACTTAAAACATTGCCTGGAGGTGTTAGAAGTTCAGGGAAAAATCAAGAAAACAGAGATTTCCTAGTGAATGAGGTGAAAAAATAGGGACACTTTAAAAGGCACTTTGGAAAATTTACCAGACGGCAAAAAGCCTTCTCCATTTATATACCCAAATGTTGTTCTGCTTTTGTGTAACTATTTGTGTTCTTGTTTAGTAAACAAACAGACCCCATAGCAACTGTAGCTGATGATATTTATACTACCTGTAAAACTTCCCTACACAAATAGACATATTTTTATGACCTTCAAATTTCATTCCTTTTATAGGCTTCAAGGAAATCATTCTAATGGCAGGCTGCTCTTTCCTTCTATTTTCTTTTCTTTCTTTCTTTCTTTCTTTCTCTCTTACTTACTTACTTACTTACTTCAGGGTATATCTTTGAAGGATCTTTTGTGTAGTGTGTATTTTACATCTTGGCTGTGAATGTTGAAAGAGTTCAAAGATATATTAAGGCAGAAAGAAAGAAAAACCTTAAGTGTTTGTATAAATGATGTGGTATTTGCTTTCAAAGGGGTCATTTCAGTCATCCAGTGGAATTCCAGGTCATACATCCAAAAGGCTAATACTCCACCGGAATTATTACCATAGACCCAAGCATCAGGCAGGCATCTACGGCTGTGTGTCTACTTTTATAACTGAAATATTGATGGAAACATTCTGGTACATATGAGCCCCTATATTCAACTTACATTTTTCCATATGAGTCATATTTATGACAAGAACAAGATATCTCATGTTAAAGATCAGTGTGGGAAATAAATGGCAGTTTACTTTAATTAGAAAAAAATTGACACCAAGAGCGGGAATAATCCATTGGTGTTTGAATAAATTACAGGATTGTACAGAAATAAAAAGAAACAACCAGGATAAATGGAGAGCTGCCCAGAGTTCAAAAAGAAATATGTTCCTAAGCAGGACAGAAGTCACTGGACAGTAGCAGTGTGTATTGATTCAACAAAACTTACCGATCTCTAACCTCATGCTGGGTGTTGTCCTAGGCTCTGGAGGATATAGTTGTGAGCACAAAGGGCAAAGTTTGTCCTCTTGGAGCTGACACTGCTGTGGAAGGGAAATGAAACAAACAGATAATTTACATAATAAGACAAGAGTTGGGGGGGCAGGAACAGGTTATGGGCTAAGGCTAAGTGTTATTCTGTAAAACAGATTACTTTTTGGATAAGTTGGTCTGGCAAAGCCTCTCAGTGACCCTCAAACGGATGTGACGGAGGAAAGGGAGCGCCTCTAGACTAAGGGCACATCAGAAGAAAAGACCCTAAGGCAGAAGCAAAAGTAGAGCATGTTTTGCTGCATCTTGGCCCAAAATTCGTTCGGTGTGGGGGTGGCCTTTTTGTTTAGTGGTGGTGTGAGTGTGGACCCCAAAGCTGTGCTGGGACGTGTAGGCTGTCCTCTTACAACACTTAATCTTGGTGTGCCTCAGTTTTCCATTTCCGAAATGGGTATGAGGCCTTGCCTCATAGATTATTAAACTGTGAGGATTAAATGAGTTAATACACATTTTCATTGCTGACACATAGTAAATACTTAATAAATGTTAACTATTATCGTTAATTTATTAAAGATATTTATTAATTCAAATCACATTTATTGAGCATTTATTGTATACTATACTTGCAACCCAGTGTAATAATTGCAGTGACAGAAGTATATGCACAGTGAGGTATGATTTGTTAAAAATAAGAATGAACCCTAGTAGAATACCATCGTGTACGTATTTTTCCTCCACATATGCCATATGTGAGATTTTTTTTAGCCTAGTGAGCTCATGAGGAAAGGTTTTATCTCTCTTGTTGATTCTGCATCCCCATCATCTAGCACAGCTATCCTGGCATGCAGTAGGCATTAAATTTCATTGCAGAGACTAGGTGGAATGTTTAGAAGAAAGTGAACTAATGAGATAGCAAAGGTCAAGAACCCATTAAGAATAGTTATATATTTGCCACCCTTCAGCTCCACATGCTGTAAGAGTACCTGGTTATCCTTTGTCAATACCTGTAGATGCTCCAAAAAAGAGAGAACATTTAGGTTTCTGCTAAGAGTGGTTCTCAGTTCTTAGCTTACAGCAGAATCACCTGGAGGACTGCGGCTCAGGTTGCTGGGCCCCACCCCTAGTGTTTCTGGCCCAGTAAGTCAAGGCAGGGCCCAAGAATTTGCATCTTTAACAAGTTCCTAGGGACTGTCCTTTACTGCTCTAGAACACCCTAGCTGCTTTCCTTATGCTGAACCATTCTTCCCCTTCTACAGTTCAAGGTGGCAGAGAACTGATGTGGATCACTATTATTTAGGGAAATCTGGGTTGCAATGTCAAGAATCATCATTTCAAAGAGAAAAATTCTCAAGACCATGGCTACTTTTGTAAACAAAATTCCTTGTAAAAATTCTCAGTGTTGGCCTTTAAATCATTTCTAAGTGCTCTGATTTTGTCTTTGTAAATTTGCAGGAAAAAATTTTGTGCTTCTGTTTTCTGTCTGCTCTCATTTTATTCCTTTCAGCAGCTGAGCTCCTACTGATACTTTAAGATCAAATATTACAGCACTTTATGTTCCAGCCATCTGTTCAATTGTCGCTCTCTCCCTTACTGGAGAATTGGGCAGAGCTCTTTCACAGGCTGATAACTTACTCACAGTCATAGTAGATGCCAGTGACCTCCAAACTTATCTGATTATTTACTATCAGTACAAAAAATTTGAAAATGCAGCAATACTAAGTGAGTGTATTAATTATATACTTGTACATGTTCTAATATATTACCTATGTTATAAAAATTAGAGACTAAGGATGAGGAATATGTATACATATACCAACGTGAATATACATTGAGAAGTTATAGTATTATCTTAACACATGCATATAGAAATTTTAATATTACCACCCTCTCATGGATCCTCTGTATCTCAGTTTGGAGACTTATCTTAGAAACCCAACATGATGCTTATTACAAAGTTGGTGTTTAATGAAACCTGCTGAATTAAAGGCGGAGAAGAGTTTAATCCAGTGAACATTAACAAAGTATCTTGTACTACAGAAAAATAAAACTAATTACATAATGTAGGGAGTAATTCTAAGGAAACATAAAAGCCAAGTGCCTAATGATTTTGAGCCATTTTGTATTTAACAAAGTGACTTGTCCTTTATTTCCTGCTTTCTCATCTGGCCCTTGAACATGATTCTTCTGCTTCTAGAGTTCGTTGTAACCCTTAGAAGTTTTGTGCTGACTTCCATAGAGTATTGGGGAGACAATGAAATAATTCATATTGGAACTTTTGTTTATGCTCTATTAGTTTTCTGAGTATAGTTGGTTCCTCTAACTATGGACAAGGTTCCACATAGACCTTGTGACTCACCAGTGCAAACACACTTGCATTGACACAATGAGAACGCCTGCCTAATGGTGTTAATAACTTTTGGATTAGTGGTCCCTATGTCTGTGTTGACACAGTTGCTCACATCATCTTTGGAAAGTGTTCTGTTTTCTTAACAAGATCCCAGTGTTAATGCTGCCAATAGTAAACTCTTAGTTACAAACTTAGAATAGCCCTCACTGGTATCAGAAACAAAAGCTGGACCTCTTCCTCTTCTTGTTCTTTTCTTTTGTCAATTCCTTCACTCGTCACCTTGCAAACACAGGCATTCTGCTTTCATCATCACCTGCTGTGTGTTTGTGATTGCACTGTAACCCTGACACACCCACCAGCCTCAAGATACTATAGCTCTGATTCTTTGCTCCATTGTCCTGCTACTAGGACATACTACTAGCATCTTGGAATCAAGATGGCATGTTTTATACAGTGTGGCTGGAAAGGGAGATAAGGCAGATTTCTGATATGATTGGTGATGAAAGTAACTGCCAAACCTATTACCTATCATGGCACCCAGCCTCAAGTTCTTACCATTGGTAAAGCAGCCAATTACTAGTCATATATATAGCCTACACATGAGATGCCCCTAGATCCTGAGTGATAAGTTGTAGTTGTAAAAGCATAAGTCATGCTGCAGTGGCTGTTGGGGCCTTTGTGGGTCTTTGTCTCATAAGTCGAGGATGACCCTGAGGCTCTTGCTTTCCCAGTGAAAATTCAAATTAAATTGTGTCTTCAGAGACTTGCCACTTGGTCATTGTCAACTTAGGAAGTTATAATGTAGCTACAGGCTGGATCTTCTTGAAGACTACTTCATGAGCATTTGGTTTCCCCAGCTTCAGTCATTTGAATGTGCTCCATTGTCATGAGGTTTGCCATGTCTGCTTATGTAATTATTTGTATTATGTTCCTTGTCAGCTTTTAATTAAACCATATTCCAGAAATGGTATCTGTGAAATCAGAGGTTGGAGATGCCAAATATGTTTTTATTTAATACAAGTTTAAATAAATCTGCTAGTTTTAAAAATGTGCATTCTTGCTCCACCTGATGATGTGAAACATCATTGAGTGTGTGCATATCACATGTTGGGATATTTCGATAGGATTTCCTCATTTTGCAGAGGGGAAGGACCTTGACTGAATATGGAACTATGCCAAGAGGATCATTGTTTACCCTGGTTTTCTAGAAAAATCCAGAACTATCACTTACCTTCCTCAAATGTTAATTCATGACTCTACTTTTCCGTACATACATCTTCTACATCTAGGTTCAGGGATATGAACCAGGCTTAGAGGACAGGTAAAGCAGACTTACAGTTTGAGATGTGTCAAACCCATTGGTTCACCAGTTTACACCAGGATATTCCTAGTCATTGTAATATTTAGCAAACATTATTCACTGGCCAAATCACTCAACAGATCCATGCTAATCTGAAATTGGTGTTTGTTAAACAAAAACAGAAAATGACCTTTTCCCTTTGCTAACTTTCTTCATCTGTACCTGTTTCGTTATATTTAAAAAACAAAAAAAACACCTTACATATAATTCTTAAATAACTTTGTGCCAGCAAGCATTTTTATGAGTTTGTAGCCATTACTGGCAACGTTGCCCAATGTCACCCCTTTCCATATTTGTCCATCTCCACCTTCCTTTTCAACCCACACCTCATAGAGGGGCACTTCACGAGTATTTAAGCACAACATTCTTAGGTTGGATATAGAACAGGGAACTCACAAGATCTTTAGTACTCAAGTTGTGGTCCATGGCAGAACAGCACCAGCATCACCCAGGAGCTTGTTAACCATGCAGTCTTGGGCCCTGCCCCAGATCTACTGAATCAGAACCTGCAATCCAGGTAATTTATATCCATGATAAAGTTTGAGAAGCACTACTCTGAGATTAGCAATGGAAAAGAAAAATTGTATGCTCTGGCCCCTAGACACAATTCTTGTATTCTCTGAGGTCCAGTCAACATTCTTTGAGTCCTTCTCTTGCCATCCTCAATTTTTGAAATATTTGCATATACCTATTACATCTATTTATTCAGTATTTTTCTTAAAAAATTAACTGACTTAAATAGGTTTCGTACAAAGTTTACTACTTGAGAAATCATGATTCTGATGTACTAGTCATCTTTTTTCCAGCCCACATGAGCATGAATTTGTAACTATGAAAGTGAGGGTATTTGTATACCACTCAGACTCACCCAACACACCCTGAAGACTACTGCAGAAAGGTGACCCTGTTTTTCTTTCAGGATAATCCGCAATTCAAAGAAGAAAGAAAAAAAAGACAAAAAAAAACCCCTCCTAGACAGAAATGGTTAATAGCTTGTATTTCAGATATAAAGTTAGTTAAGGTAGTCCTCACATCTCGAGGCACAATATTGAGAGCAGATAATAACAATAATCTCCATCATTGTTTAAAAGCACAAATCTGGCACTTAATAGACTAATTCACAGTCACTCCAATTGCAAGTTTTACTCATGAATATCGTATCACAAGGGAATGTGAAATCCTCTAATTAAACATGATTTGAAAAGCAGCAGAAAATTGAGATGATGAGCGTTCTGGGGAAGGAGAGTCAAGGATTCCCTGCATGGGGGAGAGAGAGAGAGAGAGAGAGAGAGAAGCGTGAGTGTTTGTTACAGTTTGTAGAGAACTCCATCCTTACTCACTCTAAGGTAGGCCCTTTAATAGGCTTTAATAAAACACCCTTCTCTTTGTTGTAGGATTACAGAACCCATTGTCAATTTACTTTTGGAGAACTGATTAATCAACACATAGTGTAGTGTTTTTCTGCAATGGTGAGAAGCGAAAAATAAGGCAGAATGCTAGAAATGTGGTGTCTAAGTTGTCTCCCAACTCTCCGGTGTGAAATAAGATGCCCATCTGCTTCTGGAAGAGTTTTCAGTGACAGTTAAAGCAGAAAGGTCATTTTTACAAAGCTGCCAGGAAAGCACACGCAGTGCTTGCATGGTCGTTTCTCCTGTTCCCACATCTTATTTGTTCTTCAGGCAAGTGTAAGACCTTTTCCCCTGATGCTACAGTATAGAGCATGGGAAAACTTGACCTGTTGTTTTTATTTTCTGTAAGAGACTGCACTTGGACTTCCAGCTGAATTCGAGGAGATAGACAATAGTATGAAAAATGTCAGAAGAATAAAATCTCAAATAGAAACGATGCTAAGAATTTAAAGGATCATCTCTTTTGCAGTTGGGAATCTACATTGCTCTTCTTTTAAGGTCGTCATGATCAAGTTCCAGGGCCACCTCTTCTATTTGTTATCATTTTGTGTGGCTGAGCATGTTTCATTCAAGTAGACTTATTGTATATTTCACAAATATTTTTGATATCAATTAATTTTTGAAAATTTAGTAACTTCAAATCTGAAGTCTGATTATATTTTTAGATATGACCTTATCTCTAGAATATTCTCAAATCAAATTCATATTCCCATATTCAAATCTAAGAAGTCCCTGGTATGGTACTTACAATCTCATTGAAAGTAGGACATGTTAGCTAGGTAGCAGGCGTGGAAATGTGATAAGAACTAAAAAGTGAAAAGAGAGAAAAGAGAAAAGATTGTTTTTGTGTAAGCTGTTAAAGAATTGAGCGAATAAATGAAAAAGCTATAAAATAGTAGTGCCATTGTTATGATCACAGTTTAGTGTAAGAAACTTTTTATTAATAGATGGTCCTCAAACTGCATCAAAAGAACAGTTTCTGGAAATCAGAGGCATCTGATTTAATTTAATGTTTTGGATCGGATGAACAGTCCTTTACCATCCAGATAAAATCACAAGTTGTGATGGACCCAAGAGGGGATTTGTGGCTTACGGTGCTATAAAGTGAACATAAAGAAGCATGAGGACATAGACATGAGACCAAAGAATTGGAAGGATAACAGATAAGGAGAGACTTGAGCAATAGGGAGCCATAGAGGTAGTTTGTCAACAAAGTGCTCTTCCTCATTAGTGTCTTGGGTACCTGTCTCAGGATCAGAGTTCCATACATATTGGCTGAATGAATGAAAGCCCTGAATGGTGGGAATGAAGAAGGTGGCCAGTAGGGAAGGCAGGAAGACAGAACACCTTCTAAATCAAAGGAGGTGGGAAAGGGGATTAGTTGTGCTTTACGGTGTGTGTATTTGCAATGGGTGGGGGATGAATTAGAAGAGAATAGCAAGCAGCTTCCTGCTTTATGGCAGCAGTGAGTATACCATTATGTCTTACTCGGAAGAACAGACCTCATTCATTTCTTTAACCAATAGTCATTGAGCACCTACTCCTATTCATCTGTCAGTAACAAGATGTGCCATTTGTGTCTACCTCCTATTCCATCCATATATCCATGGTAGAAGTTTGGTGGAGGTTCTACCACTGTGAGGAGCTCTTGTGTGATTCTCTTCAGTTTACAGATGTGGAAATGGAAGCAGGGCAGTTAAATGACTTGCTGGGTTCCTGGTTATTAGCACACCTATAATGACAATTGAGATCTTGATTCACTGAGCTCCTAACACTTCCTATATAGAAATAGTGCTGGCCCTCACTAAAAGGAAAAGTGTTAAGCAGAGAGATCTACATAGCACATTCTGAAATGATTTTCAGCACACGAAGGATCTACAGGATCTGGGAAACAAAGTTTCCCCTGTGTACTCATTCTTCAAAAAGCTAAACTGCTAAGGTTTTATTTTTATTAAAAATTTATCTCGGGGCCGGCCCCGTGGCTCACTCGGGAGAATGTGGCGCTGGTAGTGCCGAGTCCGCGGGTTCGGATCCTATATAGGGATGGCCAGTGTGCTCACTGGCTGAGCGTGGTGCAGATGATCCCCTTAACCAGTCCAAAAAAAAAATTAATCTCTGCTCCCACCCATCAAACCTCAAAAGTTATTTTATAGTTTAATGTAATTTCAAAAGTTGTTTCATAATTTTTTAAACTATAAATTCCTTAGAGAACTCAAGCAGTATGTTGGGAAAGAAAAATCTAGGAAAAATGAAATTTAAAAAAATACTCCAACCCCTTCATTTATGTTCAGTTGATTTTCCACACAAATACCAAACAATTCATTGGGAATAGAATAGTGTTTTCATCAAATGGTGCTGGGACAACATCAAAAAAAAAAATAATAATAAAGTTGGATCCCTACCTCATATCATATAGAAAAAATTAACTCAAAATTGGCCATAGACCTAAATGTGAGAGCTAAAGGTATAAAACTCTCAGGAGAAAACATAGGAGTAAATCTTTATTACCTTGGATTAGATTTCTTAGATGTAACACCAAAAGCACAAGGAACCAAAAGAAAAAAATAATTGGACTTTATCAAAATTAAAAACTTTGTGCTTCAAAGCACACTATAAAGAAAATGAAATGACAACCCACAAAGTGGGAGTAAGTATTTGCTAATTATATATGGGATAAAAGATTTGCATTACACACACACACACACACACACACACACACATCTTGCAACTAAACAATAAGAAGACAACCCAGTTAGAAACAGAGAAAGGATTTGAGTAGACATTTCTTTAAAGAAGAGATACACATGGCCAGTAAGCAATGAAAAAATGTTGAACATCATTAATCATTAGGAGAATGCAAATTAAAAGCACAGTAAGGTACCAGTTCCCATCCATGAGGACAACTAAAATAATGACATACAATAACAAGCATTGACAAAAATGTGGAGAAAGCAGAACCCTCAGACTGTGGTGGTCAAAATATAAGATATTGCAGCTGTTCTGGAAAGTCGGGCAGTTCTTCAAAATGTTACCCCTAGAGTAACCACACCACCCAACAATTCTCCTTTTAGATATGTACCCAAAAGAACTGAAAACAGATACTCAAAAAAATGCATGTACACACATGTTTATTTATTTTATTTTTTTTAAAGATGACCAGTAAGGGGATCTCAACCCTTGGCTTGGTGTTGTCAGCACCACGCTCAACCAGTGAGCAAACCGGCCATCCCTATATAGGATCCGAACCCGTGGCCTTGGTGTTATCAGCACTGCACTCCACTGAGTGAGCCATGGGCCGGCCTGTACACACATGTTTATAGCAACACTATTCACAATAGCCAGGACGTGGAAACAGCCCAAATGTTCATCAACAGATGAATGGATGAACATAATGTGCTGTGTATATATAGTGGAATACTATTCAGTCATAAAAAGAAGTGCCAATACATGCTACAGTGTGGGTGAATGACTTCCAAAGCATTATGTTAAGTAAAAGAAGCCAGACATGAAAGATCAACATGTGTGATTTCCTCTATATGAAATGTCCAGAACAGGCAAATCTCTATAGTCAAAAAGTACACTGCTGATTAGCAGGGGCAGAGGGTTGGGAGGAAATGGGGAGTGACTGCTAATGGGTATAGGACTTTTTGGGGGGTGATGACAAAAATATTCTAAACTGAGATTGTGGTGATAATTGATACAACTCCGTGAATATACTCAAAACCATTGAAGTATATACTTTACATGAGTGGATTGTGTGATATATGAAATATAATTCAGTTAAATTTCAAAATGCATTCCACAATTTTTTATGATTGGAGAATGACCAACAGAGCATTCCGTGACTTAATTTATCAAATAACATGCCAGTGAAATAAAATACAATTTATAATTTTGGCATGACTTTTTTGAGGGGGAGAAGGGATAACCCTTAATATTAGGGCACAGATGTTGCCTTTTGCTACAGATGAATCAAAAGTTTAGAGAGGAAGAAAACAAATAGAGGCATATTTGGAAAGGGAAAAAACAAAACAGAGGGAGACTTAGAAGATAGACATGAGAACTTGTATCAATGCACAGAAAAAGCTGAGAATGTACCTCTGATGAAAGGAAAATTGGAATTTAAGTTGGCAGGAAATGTCCTGGGATAGAGCAGTCTCTGTCCTCTTCATCCCCTTCCTCTTGGTTACCACGGTGGAAATTATAGGACTTCTAAATTAAGGATCACTAAAGACTGCAGACTGAAAACTTGACAAGTTGTCCTTGCTTTCAGTAGATGTATTTAATAATTCTAGTTTGGGTTAAGTAGTGAACTTGGGAATGTAACAAGTCACCAATGAGAAACCATAATCATTGTATAAAATCTTGAAGGCCAAGGTCAATGTTGTAATGAAGAGTCTGGTTGGTATACTTTGATGTGGAAAGAATAAATAGAACAAAAATATCCTGTATAAATCTTATCAAAAGTGACACCATTACACCATACTGAATATACACTCTATAGTGGCATGTAGTAATGGCAGGAATTATTACATATCTATATGTAGTTATACTTTTCATGGCAAGCTGTTTCTTCCTAATCTGAAATACTATCACTGTTCCTGTGTTAAAATTATATTTAATTTTTACATATCAAGGATTATCAAGAGAAATTTAAATCAACCGGTTTTTCTCAAATGCATGCTATCCGCGTTCCATACATTTGGAATAAAATTAAATAATAGAAAGTGTCATGACAATATTTTCTCGTGGCTTTGCATAATTCTGGTCTTTACCCACAAGAATTTTTAAAAAGGCAAACACTAATTGAGTGTATATCCAGAGATTAAATAGGACAATATATTTATTGTCTGTTCATTTATAAATCAACCTAACATTTATTGAGCCCCTGCTTTATGAGGTACTGAGTGTGGAGAAGAATCAGTGATCCCTGCCCCTAGGAATATTCAACATGGGAGTTTATAGTAAAAAAACCACTTTATTAAACAATTGACCCTAAATTTTTTAAATTTTAATTTTCGGGCAAACATGTTTAAATCTCTTAAAAACCAAATACATGTTTATTCACCACCAACCTTGGCAGCTTTTCAGAAGTCATACTTTACACATTGGTGAGTTATCCTTGAACAGTTTATTTAAATGATTAAGCTCACAGCTTTATCTTACTCTGAGATGCTATGTTGTCATTTTCCCACTGTCTTTCATTCTGTAAATGTAGTTCTAAATTACTGCAAGTTAAAAAATATCGTTTTCCACATCTTTTTATTTCCCTTCTTGTCCCTTTTGGCACAAACCAAAAGGCAGTAAGAATGTAAATCCTTGTTCGCTTTTTTGGTGAAACAGAAAGCTCCATTCAGAGGTGTAAGTGGTTGTTGGGAAAATAGAATAGTTTGGTCAGGGCCCTCGCCTCAGTCCGGTTGGGTGTGGTTTTGGCACATCCTTTGTAAGCGTGGGGGGGGGGGAGTTAGTGCACATGTGCACCAATGTATCTTTTGAGAGAGAGAGAGAGAGAGGAGTTTTAGTGAAGCAGATGGGTCGGTGTCTGCCTCAGGCGTCTGCCCTGCACAGCCATGCTTTCCAACCTATGGCTCCAAGGACCTTTTGGCCAGTTAGCTCATAGACCTGCATGTGAAGGGGTCTGGTGACCCAGTCTGGCGTGTGTGGGATCTGGTGACCCAACCTGGCATGGGAAGGGTTTTGTGACCCAGTTTGTGAATGGGCTTGAGGGGTCTGGGAGCACCAGACCCAGTCCTAGCTTGACAATTGGCCCAGTTGGTGCAGGATTACCGGCAGGTAAAAGAGCCTGACAATTGGCGTGGTCAAGTAGCTTTACAATTGGCGTTGCGAACAGGATTAAGAGCGCTACAATTGGCGATGTCAACAGGATTCCAGACATTAGCAGTAGTGCCACACTGGTGTTGTCTGATGGTGCTTCATACAGAATGACTGAAAGGCCTGAAGTGGGACAGCAGCACAGGTAGCAGGTATGTGGCATTCACTGGGCCACTATCAGAGGAAATGGCAATCTGAAAACAGACCTGCATAGCACTTGATTTTTTTTCTACTAAAAAATTAATAATTGCACAGAAAAAAATCCTACAATGAACTAAATAAAAATTTTAAAAGTTGTGCAAAGTAGTAAGGTGAAAACTCAGTTTCCCCACTACTCTGACTCCCGGTACCCCTCCCGAGCGGCAGCTGTTTGTTAATTTCATATGTGTCTTTTCAGAGCTATTCTGCCAGGGCTCTTCTGACAGCCTCTTTTTCCTTCCAAAGTCAAGCACTTTATTTCAGACAACGTGTGTATTTAAAAGTATCCAGTTATATATTAAATAGGAAAAGCAAGTGACAACAGTATGTGCAGTATGTTTCCATTTTTGAAAATAATGATACATTAGTAGATAAATGCACAGCAGTAACATACCAGAATGTTAACAGTGAGATCCAGGGTGAGGTTATCAGGGTGGGGTGGGAAGTGTGCTTTCTTCAGTAGCCAACTCAGTAACATGGCAACTTTTTTTAAGTAAGAGCATATATTCTTACTTTTTATCATAAGGAATATTGTTTTAAGAGGTCTTCTGAGTGTGTAAATATGTGTGTGAGGAATTTGAGTTTCTTTAGATCTCTGGTATAACTGGTTATTCTTCTGAGTCTCTAGTGAGTTGTCATCTGCCCTTATGTTGAAGCAATAATATCAAGTTGAACTAAAAAATTCCTAAAGGACAGTAGTTTTTCTTCAGGCCTTGACTCCTTCACAAATAAGCTAACCAAAAAACAAGAAAGGGGGAATGTGGCAAATATGTTAAATTTTGAATATTTTCTTTCTAATCATAAATTCCTCTAGTAAATGCACATTACTATTTTATTATTTTATTTCACGTTATTATTTTCAGAACACTGCTGGCCTAACCCAAAAAGCACAGTAGAATAACCATTTGCAGGTCTTAACTGGTGATGTTAAGTTTGTACCCTAACTAGCTGAGGAATCCAAATTGAAGAATCACACAAAATATGTATAATGGCTAAGAAAGTACTTGGCATGTAGCATTTCTTAAGAGCAACTAGATAGGATGTACATAGTGACTTTTACATCTTAGTACTCATTAATTGAATGATTTCGTTTCTCCAAATGTGTCTTCTGGTGGAAATCAATTGTTATATACTGAGATGTTTAGCCTGGTAAATTTTATTTACAAATGAAGGGACCTCGATGCCCCAAATAGAGGTGTTAGATAAATTTTAGCACGTAACTAGAGGTAAGGTGGTATATGATGGACTATTACCCATCAGTAAATAAGGTGTTTGAAGACTAGCTGATAACACGAGAAATTATTTACAAAATTATGATAAATGTAAAAGAATGATATAAATCTTCATGCCTAAATTTGTCAAAAGTTGGGGGGGGGAGTTGCTGCTAATTTTTTTTTTTTTAGTATTTTCCAAATTTTCCACAACAGATATACATTTACTCAATTATGAGACTACTTTAAATAATCCTAATAAAATTACTACAGGAAATAATTATTAAGGCTAGGATATTTTTTCTTTTCTAAGCTATTGATAGAAACAATGTTCTTTTTAAATGATCTTGCCTCAGAATATCTGAGAATTCTGGTAATGTTGAAGGGTTATTTCATTTCTAATAGTGTTAGTAATTTTTTAAAATTCTATTTACGTATCATATCTATTTTATTCATTAACAAATTTGAAGATGAACACGAATAGGTAGTCACTCTTTCCTTGGGTCCAGTGGAATTTTACCCTCTTAACTACTTAAAGAATATCCTCTTATTATTGGGCTTTGAAAATCTCACTGTAGCTCTCTTGGTTCCCTTGTATTCTTTTCTTACATGAGGAGCACCTTTCAATGCTTTCACAAGTTATTGTCCTGCTTTTTTTGTTTGTTTGTTTGTTTGTTTCCAGATTTATTCAGGGCAGAATAGCTTGTCCTTACCTTCAGATTATGTCAGATTTCCAGCAAAATGATTCAGAAGTCATAAGGAGACCTACTGGTCTTTGCTAAGGTGTTGTTCTGTGTGTATATGTGTTTATTATTAATGTTCCTTAGTTTAAGTGTTCATAATATGCTTACTGTGAATTAATTATAAGTAAGGGACAAGTGGCATTTGTGTACATATGCTCTAAGAACGTGAATCAATAAAATATATGAATACACATCCTGAGATAAAGTAAAATACAGGCTTTGCGTGCGTGCGCATGCGTGTGTGTGTGAGACCATAATTCGCTGTGCTTGAAGTTCAAAGTCAGGCAGAGGCAGTGGAGGAAGTTGCAAAACAGCCCTTCCCGTGAAGGGAATGTGCTTGAGTTTGAAGCAGAACTCTCGGTGTTAGTTTTACATTTCTATTTGACGGAATCGAAGGTTATGGAAACAACTGTAAAAATAATTTGTCTGAAAGAAGTCTGAATGCAGAAATCTAATAGAGAAAATATTTGAGAATATGGTTCATCAGCGAGTGCAATGGATACTCTTCCACAGGCACCACATATGGTGCGGATCAAAGCATCCCATGACTGGGATCGTGTGGCCAAATCATTACGAATTGATTGGAACCCCGCTGGAGGATTAACCCCTTCGTGTTCATGCCAAATTTTCTCTCACTCCTGGTGTCAGCAGTTTTAGGAATATAATCTTCCTGCCACTATTAGTTTTTTTTTTTTATCTTACCATCTACTTGGATATGATATATTTGTCTTTCTAAAATATTTTATTATCATTCTAAATTATTAATTATTATTATAATTACTTAATTGCACTGTTCTTTGGTGGATAAAATTAACTTGTGAAATACTGTATGATTATATGAAAGCAGTTTCTGGGGGAAGGGAGAAGGAAAAATGTATAATATTCTGGGTAGAAAACATAGCAAGAGAATCTTGTACAGATTTTTATAATTTTCATTATGTAGATTAAATGATAAGTTCCATTTTTTAAAAATATTCTTCACAGTCCCAGTAGAGGTCTTCGCTTCTAACAAAAGCCCATCAAAGACTTTTCATACATAGATGTACATTCCTAACATTTGACTAAACACGTTTAGGTAAAATTTTACGTTGCTTTTAAATGACAATGCAGAATTAATTAGTAAATTCCATGGGAAAAGAAAATCACAGCTTTGCCATGTCAACATTTGGCCATGTGGACTCCTGTTGCGTTTTGTGTCCTCGCCTCGTGGGATGGTTCTCAATGACAGCAAATTCATTCTCTTGTCTTCTGTGTTTTATTCTTTCAGTTTGTCGCATGAGGAGCACCCACATAGCCATCCTCTCTATGGTCATGGCGTATGCAAGTGGCCAGGCTGTGAAGCAGTGTGCGAAGATTTCCAATCATTTCTAAAGTAAGAATGATTTTATTTTGTTTTCTTCTTTTACATAGCTATATCATCTCCTACTGTTCATGCTTTATGCTCATAAAATGCCTTTTTGATGGAGAGTTTCACAGCACCATTTTGAGAAAGGATTCTAAATTGTGAGTTCTAGCGCACTGTCATAGGAATAGTTAAAAAATCTCTTGAGGATTGCACTGAAAAAGGAAAAAGACTGACACCCAAACTCTCTCAGTAAGAGCCTATATTTTACCCATTTTTCAGAATGACAGTGATTTAAAAAAAAAAAACCCCAGTATTAAACTTGCAAGAATTTAGTTTTCACTTTTATTCATGTTTGTACATACTAAATCCATGACATACGTGCTCACTGTAATTTTATAACACTGGTGTCAACTACTGGCCAGTTGCAGCTTGGTGGCTGGGCCCTTTCTTTGTTGTTATACAGATGACTTTATAAACTTAAGAAATGAATGCTGAGAAAATGCTGCCAACGTGTTTCTTATCTTTCTATATTGGTGTTGACTTTTGCTCAGAATCTTGTCCTTGTAGGGAGACTGGAGTAAATTTAATTTCTACAGTTTAAGTGTGACTAAAACTTGGGTTATCCCATTTGAATCTATAACACTGACACAGTATCTCTGAAAGTAAATGATGTGTTAATCTTCTCATAGCTGAAGTGAAATGCTTCTGCACTGCATGTTAATATTTCCCTTACCCATGTTGCCTTGTCAGTTAAAAAAATTGAGACTAAACTGCCCTGAATTTCTGACATCACATAGATATATTTATAATGTCATTGAATCATTAACCTATGGATTGAAAATATATGAGGGTATTTCAAAAAGTTCATGGAAAAATGGAATTAAAAGATAATATGCATCTTTCCATGAACTTTTTAAACATTTTGTATCATGTCATGTTTTTTATATATGGAGATATATATAGAGAGAGATGTTATATACATATGCACATGTATAACCTCTGTACATCTGGCTGCATGATGGTTTATAAGTTGGTTGCTGGGGACTCTTTTTCTCTAGTATTTCTCATTCAAGCCCCAAGGAAACAGAGCTGGGCTGATTTATGTGCAGGTCTCCAGTTTTGTGTGGTCTTTATATTGTTAGAACAATCTCTATATCTTTCTTTATGGATCTGGATACAAATATTGTAATAAAGCCACCCTTAGAGATATATCTAGTGTTACCTGCAAGCATTTGTGGCAAATATAGTTTTTTGATTAATGAATGGAAACCCATGAATCTATTTCCATAGCTTCCTGACTTCAGTATTTTACTTTAAGAGCATTATGTGGTCATTGAAAACTTCAGTACTAGAGATGTTCAAAATTGCTTCTGAATGTCAACAATCAAAAGCAGTAATCCTTTATTTTAATTAAGCAACAATCCTTTATAGTTATTATGATTCAGATTAGTGATACTGGGCTTTGTTCTCTTTATAAATCACTTATTATAGAATCTTTGTTTTATTTCCCAATCATTTGCCTAATCATATTTATATAATGAGAGAAAAAGAACTTGGCAGAAACCAGTTATAAATTCTGATTTCTGTCTCTGCACTAGTGCCAGGTTTGATAAATATCTTGATGCTGATTTCTGCCATCTATAGAATAGCCAATAAACATCAGTAAATGATTTTTATAAAATCTTTAGAACTATAAAATTGCTATGAACACTCTTAGTGGCATGTACCGATTTTAGAGTCAGAAAGGGAAACACCAGTTTCCCAATTTGCCCCATTTTAAAAATTTAGTTAATGGCCCAAGTATTTCTACCTTAATATTCCTCAGATCATAGGTTCATTTATTATGTGATCTGACAACTAGATGATATATGTCCCCAAAAGGAGAGAGCACCATTTCAAAACACATTTAGTACTAAAGGAAATAATCTAAAGATCATTAGAATTGGGGCCTAGACTTAGTACTTATAAAAAAGCCGGTTTCTCTTCTAAGGATATTAGGGATCTGGCTCTTGTATAGGAAACCACCTATCAATTATTTGTAGTAATTTTGCGCATGATATGACACGGTCTCAGTTCCTGTTTGCTCAGTGGAATTGGAATACCCACTATCAACCTGCAACTGTTCCTTGGTTATTTCCTGGTACTTACTTATTGACTTATATTTTTCAGAAGACTTTTGTTTACAAGTTATAGAAATCCATCTTAATTTGGCTTAAGCAGGAAAAAAAAAAAAAGTAGGGGATGATAATTGGCTCCTGTAATTAAGAAGTCCATTGGTACAGCTAGTTTCAAGCATGGCTTGATCCAGAGCTTTAAACAGGTTGTTGGAGCACTGATTGTTAGCTCTATTTTCCTCTTTGTTGCCTTCATTCTTGGTTTCTTTCCAAGTGGAACTAAAGAGGAGAGGTTCATGTGCCACAGGTTTGTCAGTCCCACAGTGCATCTCTTCCCCTGTAGTTCTGGAAAGAGCCTGGGCAGACTATATCATTGGCTCAGATTGAGTCATGTGTTCTAGCTTGGAGCCAATCACAGGGAATTACCCAGGCTTGCATCATATGCCCATCTCCAAAGCAGAGGGAGATGTTCACCCCACATGAACCCATGGGGGCTAGGGATAAGAGACTTGGTTCCAGAAAGTAACAGTGGTATTATAAACAAGCAAAGGGAGAGCAGACACTGAGTAAGAAAAAAATCCTGTAGAACTCAAAGTTTTCTTGGTGCTTTCCTCTCATTGATTTCCAACTCATTGATTGGTTGTATATGACAAATTCAGGATTTCAATTTTCCTCTTCACCATTTTACCTCTCAGAAAATCAGAGTTGTCTTCAGATATCAGGATTAGTATCTTGCCTAATGCAATAGTAAATAAATTAGTCTTCTTCTTTTTTTTTTTTTTTTTTTTGTCCTTTTTTGTGACCGGTAAGGGGATCGCAACCCTCAGCTTGGTGTTGTCCGCACCGTGCTCAGCCAGTGAGCTCACCGGCCATCCCTGTATAGGATCCAAACCCGCGTGTGCTCCCAGCACTGCACTCTCCCAAGTGAGCCACGGGGTCAGCCCAAATAAATTAGTCTTCTTGTTGTACATTCACATCTCTTTGTCAGTCTAAAGGGAAATTAAATTGGCTTTAATGAAACCAACTTTGTTTTCCATTGAACCAGACTGAAAGAAGCAACCCAACTTCTGTGGTTCAAATAAAATCCACATGGCTTCTTTGAGTGATGTTATTGTGGGATCATTTGTCATCAAAGTGATGTTTTAATTGTTTCTTCTTGACTTGCTAGATTTGTAGATTCTGAGAGCATCTCATTTCTGGGTCTACTCTTTAGTTTATCCCTCTTTTTTTAGAAGAGATTTTTTTTATGGTTTAAACAAATTGATGATTGCATTATTCGTGGTATTCTTACTTAACAAAATGAGGCACTGCTTTGACCCTGATTTAGATGGTACCGCATAGATGGTTTTTTCACCTGTTTTCAAATCCCCTGATTCGACGCTCCTGTAGTAATAGTTTATAATTAAATAGCCCTGAACCGTGCGAGGCACAGTTCCAGGTGCTTCACATGTATCAACTTATTTAACCCTTACAAACACCTTATCATAATTATATTGTAGTATTATTCCCAACATACAGTTAAGAAAACGAAGGCACAGAGAGATTAAGTGATTAAGCGTGTGACCCAGGTCACCCAGTTAATAAGAGGTGGAGCCAAAATCCAAACCCAGTCTGGCTTCAGAGTACTTGTTCTTAACTGCTGCACTGTACTGCCTGGCTAGAGGCAGAGCTTTTTATTAACCGTTTGCTTTCTACTTAAGGCGGTGGGTGTAAAGAAAGTTTTGGAGACAGGCAGATTGGCTAGTGAAGCCACTTACAGCTAGTGTGTTCTTTGAGCTAGTTACATAGCAGCTCTGAGACTGAGTATCAGCATGTATAATTTTGGATGTTAATTACTACCTCTTGAGGTTGTTGGAATTAAAAGGTGTATGTCATGTAAACTGCCTAGCCCATACTGGGCACTTTTTAAAAATATTAGCACTTCATGTCTTCTTAAGTATATTTTTAAAGGAGGGGGGATTTTTTTTTTTTTTTTTTTTTTTTTTGGCAGCCGTCCAAATCCTTGACCTTGGTGTTACAAGGCTGTGCTGTAACCAACTGAGCTAACTGGCCAGCCCAGTAGGGGTAATTTTAAATACCCCAAAATTTCTGACCTTGTACCTAGAGAAGGGGTTGTGACTATGAAGAGCATTGATGTGTCAGAAGCCACTATTTTTAGTATAATTTTTTAATCATAAATTTCTGGTAAAAAGTCCCACACAGTCAAATGTGATCTCAGGTCAGGGGATGGCAAATTTTTTCCATAAAGGGGAAGACAGTAAATACTTTAGGCTTTGCAGGCCGTACAGTCTGTCATGACTACTCTCACCTCTGCCATTGTAGTGTGAAAGCAGCTCTAGACCATATGTATGGAATGAGCGTGGCTATGTTCCTTGGACCACAATTTGCTAACCTCTGACCTAGAGTAATATTTTTGGTGTCACCACGTTTCTAGTTGAGAAATGGTTTTGTAGTCCCTGGACATTTCTGTCCTGGGTTATGTTAGTTTGGACTCACAGAACCTCAAGTGTACTCATATTTGGGGGGATATTCCATGATGTCATACCCTGTTGTTTCATTCACCAACTGCAGTTTTTATATTTACATGGGCTTCAGTTCTTCCACCTGGGTTTTGGGGTTCAGTATGAGGGCCAAAAATGGCTTTGCCTGGTTATTGTTTTCTGGTCTTCTGTTTGTCTGGGTAGTAAGATGTAACTGTTACAGGCCAAGACCAGTTATTCAGGATAAAAATCCCACCTGACAATAAAGTGCCACTGTTAGAGAGAGGTTGGGAAAAGTGAGGATGGACTCAGGTCTAAAAATGAAACTTTTTTTTTTCCTTCTCTCTCCTGAGGAAGAAATATCGTAACTATTGGTAAATCAAAACCAGAGATTTGACACTTTTCTGTGATCTTTCTGCAGTGTTTGTTCCCAAGGTGAGGTATACCACAGGGCCCTTTATTTCAAAGATAAATACTGTACAAATAACCATCCTGTTGTCTTTCCCTCACAGCCAACAGAGGGATGCTTTATCAGAATCAGCAGCTACCCAGTCTATTGTACACATTTATTTCCCTGTTTCTTCTCAAAACAAGTTGCAGTTTTAGTGTTGATTTTTTTTTTTTTAAATCTATCAACCATGAGTTATCATGTGACTGTTGTGTTTGTTAGAGCTCACTGACACCAGCAGGTGCTCATGCTAACTCTAATGAAATTGCCCAGCCCTGCGCTGCTTGGAATCCTCTGATAACAGAAAAACAAAAACAAGCCCAGTATCATCCAGATAGGTGAAGCTCTGTCCTTCCATCTTCTCCCTGCTTGAATTCATTTTTTTCTTTTCAAACCAGATGGAAGATGTGAAGATACAATCTTTACCAGTAAAAACATGGATTTATAATTTTTCCCTTTTTTTTTTTTTTTAAATAAAAGGCTCATATAATGCTTTGGCAAAGTAGGGAGTGGATTTGAATGTTAAATCATGACCATGTTTTCCTGTTTTTAACTTAGAATGTAAAATCAGATGCATACCCATAGTTTCACAAATACCAGGTACCCTTATGTGCTTGGGACAAATATTTCCATTTTCTCTAGTTTTTCTTTTAGGTTGTCCCTTGTATAACATCTAATAAAATTATAATTTGTACCCTGGCTTAGTATTCCATTTGAAAATAATTTCTTTTTTCTTTTCGTTATTTCTCATGGAGAAAAGCTCCATGCAAAACAAAACAAAACAAAAATCCCTTTGCATGTTAGTCAGACGTATATAATTTTTTAAAGCCAAAATAAATTTTATATGTGCTCTAATAGAAGAAATGGAGAGAAACATTGAAAGAAAATTCCCAGAGATGGAACTTGGACCCTTTCACAAAGGTCGAGGGCTGTAGACAGTAGAGGACTTTTCATTGGTAATATGCTTTTTATAATTTTTTTCTGTGAATTTTACTTTTCAAAACTGTGAAGAGTTTTATGTGAAAGAAACTACTAAGTGCGCTCTGTAATGTTTTCACAAGTGTTTTTATCATGGTAACATCTTGTTTACTTTAGTTCCCTGCCTAAAACTACTTGGAACATGTTAAGAAAACATTTCAAGAAAGCCTCGACAAAGAGCCTTTTGTTTAACAGCCACCGTGAGGCAGCGTGGATCACAAAGGTGTTAACTTTCAGCCCCTTAAGCACTTCCACATGAAATTCCAGCAACTATGTTTGTGGTTTTGGAAAAACAAAGTGTATGTTAAAGAAACCAGGTATATGCTAATACATGTCGAAGGAGGCCGGATATCATAAATTGTTTCAAACCCATTTGTGGCTCTCAGCTTGCACGCCTGAGTGTTCTCTAGTGAAATTACCTGTAGTTAGTGCAGGAGATTTGAGCACATGTAGAGGAAATAGCCCACGAGAATTGTGACCGTGTGCAAATTGACGAGAATTGTGACTGTGTGCAAATTGAATTCCAGCCTCACAATTTAAATCTCAAGAATATGGGGATAAATTTTTCCCTATCAGATCTGAGGTGACAAGTCTCTGAGTGTTGCAAAATGAGCTTTATATTTGTATGAATTTGACTTTTCTAGTAACCATGCATCTGTTAGTTCTAGAAAAATTAAAAGTTGATGTTATCCCCTCCGAATTTTTCCCCCTAGAAAATGAATCTTCTTTCACCTTTCTGACATTGCTCAGGAGTTCAAGACCTTTCCAAGTACTTGAAGAGGTCAAAGTGGCCTAAATACCACAGTGCCCTCTAGTGATAAATAGAATATTAGATAGAAAAGTTTAGACAAGTTTGCCAAAGATAATAGGCCCAATGCCACCACTTTGCTCAAAAAGAAGCAAATAACATTTTAATGCATTTTTTCCCCAACAAACAGATTTTTTTGTTGGAAATGCAAATGAAATTTAAATTTTCTTGTAGGCTTTGAAAGCATTAGAAAAATTTTTGAACGTCTATGCAATTAATTCTACGTATAACTGCATGTGTATATGTAGCACATTATATCACTATAGATACATTGTTGTGTGTTCTTATATTTTAGAGCCATTAGGTATTTCACGTGATCATTTCCGGTGTGTAATTAGAAGGCATTACTTAAAAGACAGGGATCATCTTTGCTCCATACTTTTATTGACACTGTCTACCATATTATGGCCATGTCTAAATGGTAAAATTTATTATTAGCAATAGTGTCACAAAAGTCTGAGACAGCGATTTTCCTTTCAATAAAAGTAGTTAAAAACCTTTTAGAAAATCCATAATTTTGATTGCTGGTACTTCATAAATGTATAACTGGTACTTTTTAGCTGTCTCTTTAGGGAAAAATGAGTTTTATCACCTGCGGTACCTGGGTTAATGAAATTGTGTGTTGGAATTTAGCCAGGATGAAAGATGAGATCATTCCAAGACACTGATATTGGCAACAGGTCTCATAAAAAGCTCTGACTCTTGAGTGAAGTATCATTACATTTTTTTATTATTATTATTTTATTTAAATTGAGAGATTAAGTTAGTTGTCATTTTCAAAGTTTCTGTACTAGTGAGATTCTCATTTGGCATCACATTCAAAACCCAGTGACCTAAAAACCTGTACGGAGCCAAGAGAAACAGAGAAATGTCCATCAGTGCCTAGTAGAAGAATTTCCTTGCTTCAGATTTCAACTCCAGTTCCTGTTCAGCCCTTTACAAATCATGACTCTCCGCTCCAGTTTGAAATAATGCTGCCTTTTTCCCCGTGTTCCTCCTGTGTTTGATTGTTTGTGGATATTAGCTGTCCAGGAAATCCCATACTTACATATATAAATCCAGAATGATCTTGTTTTTCCGCAGCCAGCCCAGGATGTATTAGACAGTTATGATGATTTGTTAATTTTTGTGACCTGTATTTATTTTATGTGTGTTGTATACTTT